>NW_019101908.1:227392-344832 GCF_001856785.1 Myzus persicae | reverse complement strand
TATGGTAAATAGGCCACGGTGTGAAGGAGCGAATGAGGATGTTTTGTGAGGGTGAGTGGAACCCCCCGTTCCCAAACTTTACTCAAGATTCGCTTTGGCCGCCACGAGGTTGGCGAAACGCTTATCACTACCGCTGCAGCGGTGTGCAGTACAGTTGTTCCGGCTTGTATATTACACTCGGCAAGATCCCATTGTTATTCACGCGAAAACAAATTGCTCGCTAAAGGTTTGCGGATTTTGCCAAACAGCGATAAAGTCGGAAGCGGCTCCTGTGCAATGTTATTACTAACGATGAGTACATCTCCTGAGCTACGACTTTCAACGCCGAAGACAGCGTGCCACACGTGTTTCTCTGGTAGACGCTACTCACCTACTCACCCAGCGACTCGAATGGCCGACTCGAAAAAGCGGTATTATTCTCTGCGACGGGTCTCTCTACGCCACTAACCTTCGGTTATTAAGCAGTGTACGAACTATAATACAAATAGTCCATAATTTTTTTTCCCTTTAAAGTCTAAGTTTTTGCCTCACTTTTAGGACGATATAATAATATATTACAGAGAAGGTACTTTGTGGGCAAATTCTCACATAGGCTAAATCAATAGACGCAACTGCTCTGAAACGAAACAGCAATTATTCCTGGAAATCTGTTGTACAAAGTATCGGATTTAGGCGGATTTCTTCGGTGGTGTTAATACCATACCTTGTAAGGTGTGTCTTGTTCGAACAAACATGAACTTACGTTTCTCTCTCTACCTCACTCTGTTTTTCTGGTAAAAACCACAGTACGGTGTCGTTATATTTTATTATTTATGTAAAACCTCGGTAAGAGACGAGAAAAGAAACAGAAAACAAGAAAACAAGTTTCGGTTATATTTTTTTTTCACCAAAAACTTTGGTTAGTACAACTCGTAATAATCTCAGGTTCAACTTTCCACACGATTTGAGCATAGGTATTCTTACAAAACATTTCGACCGGAATGTTCCAATCGGTGATTTATAATAAATTGCGACAAATAAAATATTATTATTTCGTGATTCTAAATAAATCAATAGCGTCATGGCTACTGGGCGATTATTGTGGTAGGGACACAAAGCGACCTACCGAATCAAAGAATTACTTTTTGAACGAATTGAACGAATTTTACTATTTGTTGAACTTAAATTATAATTCAAATAGAGGTAAACATAACGATGATATTATTATTAAATGGATTTTTAATACTATAATATCATATAATATACATTTGAATAGAATCAATTTCAATTACTGTTTGGGTAACCTACATAAATCTAAAATAATTTATACGACTTTAAGTGTTTACTGTTGAGAAGGGACAAGCTATAGGTAGGTTAGACGATATTTTTCTCTCCAATTATTCTACACTACAACGTGTCACCGGTGTACGTTATAAAGTTGGAATTATTAAGGGTAATGGAAAAGCGCATGAAGACGGACTGGAAAAAAAACTGTTTTATTTCATCAAACTGAAAATAAATTAAACACACTGACCATAACTCGGATTAAACGACATAACGATGAAGGTAATATTGACACTGTTAGTTTATTTATGCAATACCGTTAATAATACTTCTAATGATGTAGTGGAAGGAAAGTACAAGTATTATAAGCTAGGGGGCTACTATGTTGCAATTTTTAATGATACATATACCAGGTGATCCATTCGGGTGTCTATACTCATTATTTCAAAATGTTTTCTAACTTTTTTGAAAATATTCTTTTTATATAACTTGATGTAATTTCGAAACATAATTATTATAAGATGTTTTAATATTTTTAAGTTTTATTTTTTGAATGACACCATCGGTTTTTGATTTAAAATTCGTGAGTAAAACATTTTTTGGTGTACTTTAATCAATAAATATTAAATTTCTAAAATGTCTTCAGTTAACATTTAAAAGCTTAATTCGAAGTGTTTGATAAGCGGAGTAGTGGTCAACATATTGTGGGGTACCTCTGCGCCACTATCCTCCGCTCATTTAAACAACTTCAAATCCTCGTAAATAACACCTAATGAGCTATTTGTCTGAATTTTGTTTTTATAAATTGAAATACCCCAAATAATATTTTGCTTAGGAACATTAAATCAAAAATGTACGACGTCATTAAAAAGAGAAAAAAATTAAAACAGAAAATTTTTTACATTTTTCCAGAAATTTCGTTTTGCAATGACATCATATAATATTATGTGTAGAGTGTAGACAATCGTAAATGTATATCACCCTGTACAATATACACGTTTATATTTTTATCGATACCTTCGCTGTCTGTGGATACATCTACCTTTATAAATCCTAAAAGTTCGAGTGCGTAACGATCCGTTATTTTTATGGTTTGCCGACAACATTTTTCAAACATTTTATTTAAACTGTTGTAAATCAGTATGGGGCAGTTAAAGTGTAACTTGTCATTCCGCGTACTACTCTGTTGATGTAGATGTGTTATTTATTCGTATACAATAAATTAGTTCACAAACAGACGTGTTTGACCATGATAAACATGTCCGTTTTGTAACGCATTACAGTCCTGAATTTCAACAAGCATATTATATTGACGACATATTAGTATACACATTTTATTGAAAAACCATACAATATAAATATTTGATGTAACATGCAAATGAACGCACACAAAAGGCCCGACACTCGAAATCCAATACTTAGATTCAAAACATAATCCTCGGTGTTTTTTTTTTTCTACTTTATTCCTTTTTTTCACAACGTTTGTAATGTAATTTCGAAAGTGTCAATTTAAAGGTTACTTGTGCGCGCACGTCTATAATAATAATAATAATAATATAATAATACACGGGGAAAAAGCTTTAAAAGAATACCAATTTATTTCCCTGTATCGCATATCACACTTTATTTTTGTGACAGAATATTATGCATTGTAAAAATGCCATTATTTTCACAACACCCTCGTGACAAATGCCAATGACACACAAACATGTTAATTGTTTACGACCGTCTTGTGGATTGTGTTTCACTCTGAATAACTACTACAGGTACTCACTACCCGCGGGTAGTATATACTAGTATATTATAATATATTATATTGTCGCGAAGACAAGAGTTGTAGTCGACTATATTATTACGATGTCGTTGTGATTAAAAGTAAATACTAATTTTTATTCCGACGTCGCATTACATCGATTTAAGCGATATAGCCCGCTGCTGTCAATGTTTTAGGTATATTATTATATTATTATACCGCGGCAGCTACAGTGATGTATCACGGACATATCATTATTATTATTATTATTATTATTATTATTATTATTACTATGTTAGTCAAAGTTTAAATTAAATATTTCGGTATTCCATTTCGATTCGCACATTAAACGAATACACAACACGAGAAATAAATTAAAAGTTTGAAATACACACGCACACACACACACACACATCGCATTTGATTTTACATACACCTCGCACTACCACTGCAGCTGGGTTCGATGTACCATACTATTATAATATCGAAACCACGTTTACGGTTGCTAACTTGTTTGGCATTTATGCAGAGTGGACATTCGTTGAGTTGTGTTGTAGGCCGGTTGTTACCTTATTCATATTATGTTGTTGAAAAACTTTACGATATTAATTACGTTGTCCCATAACACTACAGTAGCCAATATATAATAGCATTAACATTACAGACGGGCATTAACATTCGTTTATTCATGATTTATCGTCTGAGGGTATACCATATGTCTATATACCTGTGTCGTTGTTGTACAAATGTAATTTATTCCGTTCCAAATAATAAAACGCGATCGCACTGCACATATCGACAGTCGAATTAATGCACTTAAATTCTACCTTCCAAGTGCAGAGAAATTTTTTAAAAATATTTTAATTAAAAAAAAAGAAATGACCATTTTCAACAACACTGATGTTTGTCGTCCGAAGTTTAACCGTCCGATATTATGCTGACGAAATCATTTCTGTGTAGTGTTTAATATCGATTAATAGCCAATAGGTATTAATACGATTTAAAGCTATCATAATAATATTATGTAAATCATCATAAATTGACGGTATTTGCACTGATTAATTGTGTTTTATTCGAGTACCTAAAATAGAACAATAATTATTAACAATCATATGAAATACTAAACTGGAAATACGCAATAATAATTTATATAAGTAGGTCACGTAAGTCAAACATTTTTCCTTATATTTCATAACATATTGGTCGTCCCTAATCCAATTGAATGACTTTGACCCGAGATTAAATCTTTATTACATTATTGTGTGTTATTGTATTAGATTTTAAAATGATGTTTTATTTCATTTTTATCAAATTGTCTATGAACACGTTTTGGGATCAGACCGAGTGCTTCAAAAGTTTCTCGCAGCACTCTTAAAGATATGTTATTTTATTTATACTGTAGGTTGGTAAAGTTATTTTGGTGATTTTCAGAGTAGTTTCCCTGAGCGTATGGAAAAACTATCGAAAAATTGCAATAAAAGTAAAATGGATGGCATAACGTTATTTTTTTTACAAAATCGATTTTTTTTTTTGCAATAGTTCAGAAAACAATAAGCTCAGGAACTCGAAAATTCCAAGGATTATTTATTTAAATATTATTTATTTTTAAACATCTCAAATTTAGCCCTTACGCAATTTGATCGTAAATTCTGATTGCAGTAATCTTATCACAGGAAATGCAAAAACAAAAATAATTTCTTACATTTTTTATGGACCCAAAAAAATAAAAAAATAAACGTAATTATATTGTATTCGAACAAACCTATTTCGTTGTTTTTATTATGTTTTTATTAGTATCGTTATTGTTCGCTTCATCATAGTTCAGTTTTATGAAAAAAATATCCTATGCAGTCAATAATCACATTAATATTATATTATAAGTTTAGTGTTATATAAAACAATAGCCGTATCCAGGAAAACCATTATAATTATTATGAAATGTTATAATAATATATTATATATGTTATAAAAAGTTAGAGCAAAGCTTTTAGAATGCCGACCGTGTCCGAACCATTAATTTCAATAATATAGTATTTGGCTCCCAGAGGCACGAATGTCGGCAATAATTCGCCCAAAACCTACTGGAAATAGCTAGGCTTCTTTTTTTCCCTCTCTTTCCCCCTCCCCACCTTTTGACCCGGCAGATGCTGTGCCCCCGTCCCCGCCACCCATCCGGGGCGCTTGGCGCTGATCCAGGAGTTTTGTCCAGAACGCATGCGAGCTGGCGACGTCATAAGTCTCCCCGACGATGATCCATGCCAAATTTAACGCCTGTACACGCCTCGAAAACGGGATTCCCGGACCAGTGGAAAAAAAAAAAAAAAAACAAACAAATATATTCAGATATAATATATTATATTATTATTATAATAATATATCATTATATTATACACGCCGAAGACATAAAAACATAAAAGCACGTTGTTCACTTTTTCCGTCGTGCAATCCAAAGTCGAATATGTTTCGGAAGCGGCGTCGTGACGAATACGAAATACGGCGAGAGAGCGGAAAACCCATTCGTACATCATATTATTATTATTATTATTATTATTATTATTATTATTATTATATTACGACTTTCTTTCACTGCACACGGTACCCGCGCAAGAAACAACAGATGAAAAAAATAACAAAAATACTCTCTCGTCGTCACGACCGATATTCCGACGACGACGGCGCATAGTTTCGAACATTTTGTTTCTTTTCACGTACACGTCCGTGTACTCGATATTGCATTATTTTCGAGATCGATCGTCGTCGTTACAAGTTGTAGACGCGTGCCGGCGCAAAAGTTATCTCTAAAACACAATAATAATGATACAATGTGTCGTAGTATTGCGTGGCACGCGGCTTGAGAGCGTTTAAATTAAGATTATTTCGAGGTCGGCTGAATTCTCGATACGAGTCGCGCTCACACGGGGGTGGGGTGGGGTGGGGGGTATGCAAGTGGTGTGATATTGGCAACTATTTGACAAAAGTCGGACAGTCAAAGTTAATAACAAAGGCGGCGCGATGTTCTTTACAAACAGACGAAAAAATCCGAAATTCTACAGCTTTATAGGTTCTGCTACAAGTGCTACAACTGTTGCTGATTTTCGAGTGAAACAAATTAAACAGCGACGGATTGCATGACGGTTATATGCATATAAGATCGGAACCGCAATTAAGTCGGTAGGTATCTAAGTACCGTCTACTTCAATCGAATGCTGCTCCTATTCGGTTTCAAGTGATCTCATCGCTGCGTTTTTAATTTTAACGCAGTAAACATTTTCGATTTTCACAACAGGGCACCGCGCACACGGTAACGATAATGTATACCTGCAGACGATATGTTACATATTTTTATTTATTCAATTGAATTAGTATCCGACGTCAAGACATAAGACATTATAAATTATAATATAATAATATGATGACGGAAAATTGTAATTATTATTTTGTCGAAATGGAGTACCGTTGTTTTTAAATGTTGACCTTTGACTATCATATTATTATGTTTCAAACTCACATGGGTGGTTTTCTATTGTACTGGTACAGTATTATTAGGCATGGCGTATACGCACGTACATACTATAATATATATATATATATATATATATATATGATGTTTATATAGACACAACACTGTTTTCGGCACCGTTCTCGTGGCCCATCCTGTATGTGCAGGGTAATAATTATATTACTCGACTTTAACGCGTTACACCTGTGCCATATTAAAATATAATATTATTATGACGCGAATAATATTGCGTGCGCCAGCAGCGCATAATTTTAACGTATGTAATATTATATTATGTACCTACTAAAAGCCGGTCGCAACACAAACGGGCCATTATGATATGATTCGGTGCTGGCTAGTTATCATAATGATGATAATAACATTTCGTATGATATACTTATAATATTATTATTATTATTATTATTATTATTATTATTATTATTATTATTATTACTACTATTACATCGCGATGTCACAGTATACAACTAATATTCGTTTAGACGCAATTAATAAAGCCGATAAGCTCCGAACCGTGTGTACACCACCAAATATAATATCGTAATATCATAACGATAATGATATATATTATGCTGGCCGCCGTAAGTCCCTCGTCGTATATAGTGATGGCTTAACGTGTTTACATTATTACCGTTGCCGATCGCAATCGATCCCTGTCCGGTTACCACTACTTAATTATATGGGCTTGGTGAAACACGAGATACGACTACATTAATAATATAACAGATATATTATATATATATATATATGTTTAGAATGTTATAATGTCGTCGTGACATTATTGAGCGAAGATATTGTTATGGGGTCGTAATATTATTATAATAGTACAATGTGCGCGTATACTCGATGTACGGTGTGCTAGCCCGAGCAAGTCGGCAAATATTTATAAATCGGCGCAGTCTATGTACTTGGTCGAATTAATTTTTCGAACGTAAAGATACGTAAGCTTATGGTAAAATCTTGTTTTTTACATTCTGAGAGCTGCAGAGAAGATTCGATTAATACAACAAACTGTATCATTGTGACATGTGTTTTTTGGGGGAATTTTCAAGTCTTAAGACGCACTTTTTCTAGTAGAAATTGCATTGCTCCAACCATCTGCTTCGGGGAAGGCTTCTACCTCATGACCAGGGTAGAGGACTCGTAGCATTTGCATTTCTGTTTTGCACAGTCATAAAAATGGCAGAGTACGAAAGAAATACACGTTTCATGCTTTCACAGAGCTAATTTAAAAATTTTGTTTCGCATATAAATGCCTATTTTGAGTTTTTTTGTTTTCATGGCATATTTATTCAATTTTATATTTTTTGAGGCATACTTTTAATGCGATTAACAATGTTATCGATATTTATTCTCCACTAACATTATTTTAAATAATACAACCAAATTTTACATTTATTATATGATTTTTGACTGGCCTCAGAGTGCGTTTTTCTAGAAGCCTGATATTTTTATAAATTATAATAAAATGCAATACTTAAAGTTGTAACATTTGGAACAAATAAAACTTATTCAAAATAATAAATTCAGTTAAATAAATAAATAAAAAATAGATAAAATATTCTTATTTTACTTTTAAAAATCATAGTTTAGGTATATATTTTATTTTGCATATAAATATTTATTTTTGGTATTTAAATCCATATTTATTTTGTTGACTTTTTATGGCTACGAGTCTCCTGTCCTATTCATATTTACGCGTTTTTTTCGAAAAATCATCTTAACTGTGTAAACATTATAGTAATTATTGTAAAACAAATGTAACAACAGGTATGATCTATTTTATTACAAACCATTTGAAAGTAATATGTAATTAATCACAGTAAAAATAAGTGTTTAGAAGTAAATCCGAGCACTACCGTAATTAGTAACTTCATTTTGCGGGACACATTTTAACTCGTTAAGTCAGAAGTTACTTTACAAAAAAAAATTCGTCTGTACGTATATATGCGTATATAGTATAGCTTAGTAACTTTAACTCAAATTTAACTTTTTAACTCGTCAACGTCCAACCTCGAATTATTACAACACCCGTACGATTTATGTACTCCATTTAGGCCGTTTAGGATGATGACCATACAATATATTATTTTTACATTTTGTCGTATAGTGTTCTTGACAAAAACGGTATCCGACCGACCGTTGGACGACGGCGACACACACATTTCAAAAACCGACAGAACGGATCAATACGACTAGGGCGTGCTGGAGGATTCTTTTCAATTGGTTACCGGAAATTAAAAAACGATTAATCCCATAGATTAATGGTCTGTGACGACCACGGCGGCAGTAAAAAACTATTTATTACGTTTGGCGCGATCGTGTGTACGCGTGTGTGTGTGGGAAACATGCTGGACGGGTATACCCACGTTATAAACTATATACGACTATTATTATTATTATTATTTTAATACGCATAAATTGTATACCTATATATATTATGGTTACCAACCAGGGCCCGGTTTGAGGGGGAGGGGGGTACCTGGGTGACTAGTCACTCGGCCTCTATTTGAAGCGGCTCTCATATTTTTTGATAATTTGTACATTTTTTGAATATTGTAATTATTTCAATGCAACAATAAATATTTTTTTTTTATAGAATCATATAATTTAAAAAAAGAATGATAACCATTGTCACAATATTATATACATAGACCTATTAACTGTGAACCACTCATTCCACCCCTTTCACCAATTGTATGACAACTGGAAATTGACTGAGATAACACAAAATAACAAAACAATTACCTATAATACGATGACGTCATCATTGATGAGTTTTTGAGATACCCCAGAAAATATCGATGTAATTAAGTGTAACGTGTAATTTAAACATATATAAAATAAAATATATATTTTTTAATAACTTTATAATATGAGGCCTCTTTTTATTTGAGTCCCTAGCCCTAACATTTGTAAATCGGGCTCTGTTACCGACCACTGACCGGTCAGCGGCGTTAAGCACGTCATCCGGTATCGTCACAGGTGTATAAAAATCCAAGTGGTGGCGTGTGAGACTAAAAGAAGAAGAAAAAACACATCGCCGCTAGCAATACCATCAGACGCGGGAACGCGAGATTAATCATTTCGCTCGGGCAGACGATGATTTATCACAATATCATTATAAATGGCACCGGCGTTAGAGGGTGGATATCGCGACCTATGTACCCGAGCTAATATTACTATTATTATTGTTTTAGCGCGTCTAAGAAAATCGCGCCGTTTCAGAGGGTCGAGTGGTCGGCAGGAGTCACGCACGCACGTGGTCCACGACTGACCGATAGCCGTTGAATCGTGATGATAAGTTTAGTTCGCAAATTCATAAGTTTTCGTATCAATCTTGCCGAGTCGTATTAATTGCAGCCGCAGCTGTGTAACGTAGAGGTTTAAGCTGCCGGCGTAATAAAATGATCTTACCCAGGATAATATTATCAGGGGGGGAGGGGGGTTATAAATAATAAATTTATCCCCAGTAATATTTTCCTATGAAAATCGTACCCCTCAGTTTTAGTTATATTTTCCTAGGAGAATTTTAGCGGAAGACTAACCCAGAGGACGGGAATTAACCTTATTTAGAGCGTCGTTCATAATTTAGCTCGTTTTATTTGGGTTCGCGAACTTAAGACTAGATTATATTTCGTACTGATAATATGAGAATCATGTTTATACCAGAGGCGGTGGCGAACTCGAATAACGCAGATACATTGACGAGCGACTTTTGGGAGGGTTGAAGGACACGGACGTTAATTTTTTACTAAATTTTCTTCCATTTTGGAGGAGAATATAGCAAACAGAACACACACAAATTTACCCCTGGTCGGAAGAGTGCGATCACTTTTGAGTCTTCGAAGTCAGTTTTTGACCAAATAATGCGTCGTCGTTATGTTTTGCTCGCCGAACTGATTTTGTTCAGCACTGCCCGCCGGATTACGTCTAGCGGGGAGGGTTTGGTCACTCTTGCAAGTCTTCCCTGGGTTTTTTTTACATTATGTCGTACTAATAATATTATGTAACAATATCACACGGGCGCCCGCTGGTCTGAAGTCTCAACGATATTATGCAGCCGGTGCAGTAAACACGCTGAGCTCGGCTGCAGCAGTCGTCGGTTATTACCGGGTCAATGGTCATGCGACGTATGGTATATTATGTGTGGTACCACTGGCACATTATACGTTTACACACGTACATATGCACGCAGACGGCGGTATATAGGTCAGGTGGTTTTCCGCGTCGAAACGGAAGCGGCGAAAACGTCTAGACGGCGTGATACGACGGATTTATACTTAACGCACTCGGAAAAAAGGACGTTCTGTTATTTTATATACAAATATAAACACATATATACGCGTATAGTGTATATAGTATATATATATATAGGTTAGGTATATATATACCCTAGAAATTTAACCTATATATATGAAGTATATAGGTACGTGTGCTGCAAGTACACAATTTCTATTGAATATATATATATATATTATAACGTACGACGTTTTAAATGTTTTGTCCGTCGATCGCCATTGTGGTGTGAAAATGAAGTCCGGTTGTGTACCAGCACCGAATAAAAGGCTGAAGTGACCGCAGCAGACGCTCAAGACCGTTTTTCGCACCGTCGACACAATAAATATATTGTGCTTGTGGATGATGGGTTTATTATTTTCATTTTCACTATTTTTTTTTTTACCAATCACGACTACGCGTTTTAATTAAACCAGCGCAATAGATGAACCGCAAACTGTCCCTGTCGTAATATGGAGAGGACGAATACACGTATTACACAACTACCCAAGGTGATTCGTCAAGCATCCTAGCCACGTTTTTATTCATCATTAGCACAATAATTCGAAATGTTAAATTTATAAAGCTAATGGCCCATGTCGCCAAAGCTCAAGATCAATTAAAAAAAAAAAAAAATCGAAATGTGTTTTTTGGAAACTTTTAAACGTATCATTTACAGACCATAATTTTATTTCAATTTATCGAGGTTTTTTTTATACTTAAAAATTGTGTGTACAGTAACATTTTTATTTGATGTTTTATTCTTCATTTAGATAATTATACAATTTATATACAACATGTATGTCGTACGAGACGTTTTATTTATTTTCAATGACTTTGTTGACGCGACTACGTGGGGGATCAACCATCATCCAGTCATGTTATTTTGACGTGGTCAGTTTATAAGTTATTTAAATCGTGCGTTTGGTGAAATTAAATTAATAAGCTCTAGAGATTTGGAGCCTCCTGGAGTGAAGAAGAATTTGAACACGGGAATTAGTATGACTTAGGAAGCGACTTCTAAATTTAAATTATTGTAGCTGGGTTGTTTCATTGTGACTTTTAAGGGATATGGAGAACTGAGTGATGGGTGTGATTCGAGACGTACGGGGGGGGGGGGCATCATAGTTATGACTTATGAGTCTTGGGGTTTTTTACTCTAATACTAGTATTTTTTGTGTGCTAGTTTTTTTTTTGTCAACGATCCAGAGATGAGTACTGTACATCTGTAGTTTGGGTTTAAGTATGAAATTCTAGATGAGTATTTTGGTTTTGAAGGTGATTTTACAGAATTAACCTCACGGATGGGTCTCAGTAGATTTTAGGTACTTTTAATTTTGGTAAGTGAATGTGTTTGGTCCACGTCAGACGTTTGCGAAGGTCGGCTCTAGAACAGTTTGGCTGTGTCAGAGTTTGGTATGGGTTTATTGTTTAAATGTACTGGTAGGGGTCATCGGCTACGATGGTGAGGAAAAGTAGTGTGGATGAATTTATTTTCGTTAATTTTGAAGCTCCAGTAAGCAAAACCGTAGTTAACGTTATAAGCCATTGTATTGTTAAGCGATGTTGTAGGTCGATTAAAATATATTATATTGTTATGTATGTCAACGAACTGATATATTAAAGCAGTTTAATTATAATACAACCTCTGAATATCAAACACTTCCAAAAAGTGGACAACATTTCACTGTAGTACTAGAGTATATTTTAGGAGTTTCTACTGTATTGCGAACATTTGTTGGGATATGATACAAAAAAAAAATTAAACATCATGATTAAAAGAAATATCAATTATTCTGCATAAATGATAGGTATCATAATATTTGTGTAAAACACATCATTTTTTTTTTATCGTCTTCGAAATGTTAAATTTTTAGTATATATATGTTAATATTAAATTAATAAAATATGTTAAAATAATTTGATTTGATTCCTTAAAATAATAAATGAGTCATACTTTATGCAAATGTAATCAGCTTTAGTGATTTATGATAAATATATTAAATATTTGACGAAAACCTAATAGAAATCTATCAAATATGTCAAATATCATATTATTGTTCTAATAATAATATTTCGTATATTTGTTGTTTATATAGTACTGAAATCCAATATTAATAAAATAATATCAATATTATTATTATTACTATTATAATTATTATCAATGAATTATTAATCATTGTTGTCTATTATTACTATTGTGATTAAGTTTATTGTTTTCAATCTATCAAAATAGTCTACATAAAATGTACGTATTATAAAGGAGAAGAAAAAATACCATGATATTAATTAAGTAGGTAACGTATTTTATACAAAAATTTACTTTTAAAATATAATAAAACTAACAGCGTGTGGTCGAAAGTAAATAACAATAATTATTTTGTAGTTAAATAAAATAAGACTATGAGAGTGAAATATACATCAGGATAAATGAGATGAAATATTATTTTTAAACAATACCAAATAACCGTTAATCACATCACGCACTGCTCGTATGCTACATTGTTACCTGTTGGATACCACGTTTAACCGCCTTAAAACACGGTCTCATGAAGTTATACCAGCTATAATGGTGAACCCATGATATGAACCACTCGTTTAACTGACGTATCTTCTGTGTTTAGTAATGATATAACAGTGATGAGGGATATCGTCCAGTGTGGGGGCCATTATATTTATTACTAATTTTCACTATCGACACAAATTAATCATTTACTGAAACGGAACGATATTACCTACAGAAAATAATAACGCCACCATGTTATTCTATCAACAACTTTACTTCAAAACGACCTGTGCAATATGATTTAATATTTATTTTATTTCGTTTCGAGATTAGATCCATCATCCGTGTCATTAATTACTTAGGTCTGTTTTAATAAAGCAAGCAGCATTTAAGTATTAATGGACTGACGGCCCAATTAAGATCGATAAGTGAACTAGAAATTTACAAGCCGCTAATTCCTTTTCGAAAAATAAACAATACATGTACTTACCTCTAGAAGGTGACTTACGGATACCATACAAAGCACTATAAACTGAGCGTGTTTCTATAAATTATGTAGGTACTGTGAACTCATAGAATCAACAACAAATATTCTAATCACACATACCATTACACTGCATTTAATTATCAGGTAATCTATCAAAATGTTTGAAGGATGAAAAAGCACATTAAAAAAATGTGCGAAGTCTAGAATGTCCGCATTAAATTAACTGTCCAAAATAAAAGACGCAGAGAGAGTATCGAAATTAAAAAAAAAAAAAAAGATTTATATGGGACCGCCGTAACCGCGGCCGCAACATTGACATCCTCGTTGCAGTTTTTAAAATGTGATCGTATATTAGTATTGAAGTGTCAGACATTTTTTTTAATGTATAATATCAATGATGTTCATAATATGCTATGTATACTGTATACAATATATTATAATAGTATTCGGTTTTTTTTTAAACAAATATTGTTTTGAATAATTTTACAGTGGGATTTTTAATTTTAAACAGTTTATTTTTGGCCTTTTTTGATTTCATACAATATTTCACTTAATGCATTAACTACATTTTTTTAAACTTACCTACACCATTTTTGATTGATAAAAAAAAAATCGCAAGGACATTTTTTTACTTATGTTCAAATTGTCTACCCAGCTAGCCACCTCATGGAAAGAAATACAAAATCACCCACTTGCAGATATGTTATTATTGAACAATATTTTTTTTTATGACAAACATTTTAAACAAATCATGAACATTAAAATTGTACTAGATTCGGATAATTCATTCAGTTTGTATTTCTCCGAAACCATTTAAATTGTGAATAATATTATTTGTTTTGTGTTAGACCACAGCAAATTCATGGTTCACTTTTATAACGTTTAATTTAAATTTTTTAATAGTATTATAATAATGTTTATGAAAGCTTTTCAAAATAATTAAAAAAGTGTAAAATTAAGTGATATTTGTACAAAGTTTACACTCGAAGTGTTTTATAAACACTTATTTGTGTTTCTACAAATGTACAAAAATAAAAATAAAAGTTTTCTGATTTTATTCATTTTTTAATGTATTTTAAAACCACAATAAATATATAAAATATTTAACATCATACTTCCGAGAATTTGTTAATTGAAGCATTTTATCGACTAAAATTTGTGTTGAATTATAAAAATTAATTTTTTTTTTATTACAATTTTAGATAAATACTCTTTTAAACATTGTACAGCACTAAGACATTGCTTTTTAAATATCACTCGATGAACAATTATTTCAAAATTATTAGATGTACAGAACATTAAAATATTTACAAGTATGATCACATTATTGCTTATGCTTTTAGATTGTTCATATGAATATTATTGTTTTACAATTATTTCAATCATAACATTATTGCCATAATATTATAATAATAACAGTGGATATAAATATGATTTCAAACTGTAATTTCTTTTCTTTCGGATGTTTCATATAAATCTGAAAACAAGTGTTACGCAATATAGTTTTAGTGCAATGATTCAAGTTCAAAATTTGTTTGAGGAGAATAATTTATGCACACCGATGTTAGCATAATGTATACATTTAACAAAATTGGTTTAATGCAAATTACCTACTATAATATAGAAATTAGTTCAATTTTGAATAGCCTCACTCAAAGAGTATATGGATGTATGGTATTAATTGAAATTTCTATGGCTCGAAATATCTGATGTTTTTGTTTAGAACATTATTAGATGTCGGAAGTGCAAATGGGAAACGCGAAACACAGACTTATGTGGAACTATGTTGTAATAGTTTACAAACGTTCAATATGAAGTAATATTAATTGGCAGACGAAAACCGATACGGTTAAAAAAAATAAAAATGTAAAAAGTACTTGTTTAGCTTCAGAGAACTTAATATTAGATAGGTAAATGCTGATTTGTCAACTACAATGTCTTATTATTGTTTTTTTTTTTTAAGTAAATACTAAATGACGCAAACAAATGTTGGTGTTTCTCATGATAATATTAGTAACACGCATATTATACAGAACCGTCGTGGATTCAAACTTCAAAGTAAGGAATAATGCCATACCTATTGGTTATATAAGATGATGTTTTTTTATCATATGGTTATTGTTATTATTTTTTTTCACGGAAACGACGTTTTTGGGTCAGAACGAGTGCTCCAAAAACTTTCAAGTAGCCCTATCCATCAGCTCAAAGTAGATTCTATATAGTTGGTACTCGGAACATTGAAGAGGTTCTACATTATCTCAATAGTTTTCCTAACCGAATGAAAAAAACTACGGATAAGTGCAGAAGTATGTCGAAAGTTGAGCGAGTGGGTTTTAATTGAGTTCTGCTTAGGTTAGGTTAAAATTTAAACAATTAAACATTAAATCATTATAAACATTAAACATGAATAAACGACTTATCGTCTGCATCTAATTTATGACAACACAAAATTGAATCATTCTTGTAATCAAATTAAACTATATATTATTATTGTTTGAATATATTATAAACGAATTGCACTTTTAATTTCAAAATGCTTACTGGTTTATTCTGTTCGCACTTAGAGTAATTAATTGTGATTCCAATCAACAATAACAATATACGATATATAATACGATAAAAATTTTTATTATTTGTTCGGAGTAAAGGCCCTTTTTAAAAACTCATGTGTACAAAGAAAATAATTGTATTTATTATTAAAGATTTACTTACCCACCTACCCTTTATTTATGTTTAATATTTTCGTAATATTACTATATAGATTTAATTCAGGTAAACATTGACTAACCATTCAACATACCTAATATTATATTTGTTTTACCTAATATGTATTATCTTTTGCCTATAAACTTATATTATTATCTACCACTCGACATGTTTGAATTTCATATAGGTACGTTTACATTAACGGACCTACATCGACAATATTTAACTTTAATAGGTACACACTACACACATGCAATGCATTTACAAAATATATTCAATAAAATCATATTATATTAAGTATATACGTTATGTATAGATGTTTTAATAATACACAAATATTGATTCAGTTAAGTTTCGACCAATAATATTTTGTCTGATAAAAAACGAATTTACTGACATATAAATATGCATATTTGAGCAGCGAAAAAAACTTGTCGTTTTATCGTGAAAAAAGCTCGACCGAATAACCGAATCGGTAGTCGGGTATATGTTCTACCTAACCGTGGCTAAGTCAGATTTGTTTAATATATTATGCTTTTCGTGCAAGTCGATAAAAAAAATGTACAAAGTTACGAAACATAATAATATACGTAGATCACTAATTTAGCATTGGAGTACTAACGGACGAAAGTTAAACACGAAAATTCGGTATGTCCTCTATACGGCTACAACTTTGTTAAAATCAACTGATGTGATGAGTATAAGATCGAGTTTTAAAGCTCACGTGAATATTTTTTTACCTATATTAATAATTAAAATATATATATATATGTAAGCTAGACTATTATTAAAATATTAAATAATAATGTGTTCGGCTGAAATACAGGTGGCAAATCAGAATCCTAAATTATTGTTACTCCGTGTGCGCATGATCGCGGCTTTGAATCCAATGAAAATTAAACTCTCGATCTTCAAGTACTAGTAACCTTACCGCACTAACCGCGATACGAGTCCGATTAATGGGCGAGCGCGTGTTTATACGTCCAATAAAAATATTTCGTTGACATAAATATGACGTCGACCTCGTATTCGGATTTCTCCGGGGAAAATTTTATAGCGAACATTATATCATGCGCCACACCTATGCGGCTATGCGTGAGATTAACGTCGATATTATGAACGAATAATAAGCGATGTGTTCCCGACGTTTGTGATTTATGACGCGATTGAAGAATACACCACCGTTGAATGGACTATGTATTGATATAATATGCAGGTAATAATAATGTCTGCATTTTCCGTTTTCACAATTTTTTTTTTTCGACATCTCGAGTAGGTATTGCACACTACTCGACGATGCTCTGTAATATTATTGTTATTAATCGATCGAACGTGTCTTACACCCGAGCGGTGGCACCGACGGCGGCCAGACGAAACCGCAAAGAACAATAATTTGTTAGGTAGTGTCGTAGACGCCGTAAAAAAAAGGTTTAAAAAAATCGTCGTCGTCGTTATAACAGCCGTCCGAGGTTTTTTCCGGTTTCTCTTTTCTCTCTCCTCTTCCTCTCCCGGGGTTTTTTTTTTTTTTTAGATTGATCATTCAGTTGTGTCCGAGGTCCGAAGAGCTTAGAGTGAAGGCGAATTCGTATTCCAATCAGGTGGCCGCCCGTCTCCGCATCAATGCTCTACACGTTCAGAACTCTATACTACCACAGAGACACGGACCTCGTTGTCAGCCGACTTGATTGATGTTTCTTCGATACTACTACGCCCTGCGAGTACTTTCTCTACCCACACATCCAATATCCCCGCCCACCGATGGAGTGTTTCGTCTCCGCTCGCGGAATTTCGGCGATTTTATTATGTGAACGACAAAATCATCCTCCGTAATACCAATGGAATTTCGGAACGAATAAGACGTTATGAACGCCGCTCGCAGGAATCTCGAGCATCCGAGGCATTCCTGCCTAAAGAGCCGGGAGACAGGTCGAGGAGGACGGGAAAAAAACGTGGAAAAAGGTGGAAAATGAATTTTGTGTATAGGCGAACGACTACGGTTGTGCTCAAGTGCTGTGCTGTTGCAGCAGTGTGTTTTCGATTGTATTCCGACGACGGGAGCCGCGCTAAACACCTTTTATTTAATTAATTTTGTTCTCATAATACGCGGTATTAGGTGTATATCTCTCAGATGTCATTATTATATTTCGATCTTCTTTTATTTTATTTTCCTTTTCGTTCTTATATTTTAGTCGGCGGAAATATCTAATAATAATAGAGGTCACGTTTAGCAGCGAATTCCGTCTTCGTGATCCGCGTGTGATGATGCATTGATGAGCAGTACCTGCGCAGCTTATAATAATAATTAATATATTGTCTAAAATGTCGTTAAGAGGACGGTACATCCGCGAATCAAGATGTATAGTTACTAGATACAAAACGAGGCAGGTATTATTATCATGTAAAAATATTAAACTGAAAAGTGCTAAAACGAACAGCCGTTGTGCGCCGTGAAAATTAGAGTTACAAAATAGTTTATTTGGAACAATTATTGTAAAAATGTAAAATTGTGATTAAGTAAACTAATCATTAATTTTAATATTACAACTTTGATTCTAAAACATTACAGCTTACAAGTTCCCTTATATATTATACTATATTATGCTATTATGAATAAGTTAATGACTCTTAGGGATGAAGTAGAGCTGGGAGATGTAAAACGTCTTAGCAACTAGATTACTCGGTTTATTTCCTTCCATTTCGTATCCACTTTACCCTTCTTGCTACACTCTCCTGTGTTGTATCAGGCTTAAAAAATATGTGCGATATAGCAAAAACTGGTATGCGAATAAAAAGTAGACGACTATAGTCTAAAACCTTAGGTTTTTTTTTCATTTAATTACTAAAAACCATTGGTTAGTGCTGTGGAAAAAAATAAAAAAAACCGTACGACACAGATAAAGTTTTTCCGGATAGGCATTGTAGAAATCTCTGTAATTCTACTATAAACACAGAGAGAATATATAGTGCGGTTGTCTCACACAAAACAGTCTTTGCTATGATGTTGCACATATTTTGTAAGACCGTGACAACACATGTGGGTTTCCTTAAGAGGAAATCGCTATTATTTTAAATTTGATACAAGTAAATGGACGCGCATTCACCTACTTTCACATTATTCGATTCCACCTTAATTGTAAATACATTTTAGACTGTGAAATAATCCAAACAATGTTCATCCTGTAGTTAATAAGAAATAGGATTTATCTCGAGAAAAAGTTAATACGTTTTCCGCGAGATTAGAACAAAATGGGAACGACAAATTTCAATCTGAGAATCACGAATCGTAAAATTTCGCGAAAAAGTAAGAATTTATCAGCCGCCTATTGCCGGTGTTGATCAGAAACATTCGCCTCAATAAATATAATGTAATAAACTGCTAACCAATCAAAATATAAATGAATTGGATTTTTTTTTTCTTAAGACGCACTTAAAGTTATGTTATTTTATATTACGGTACAATTTTTTTTTATACCATGTTTATTAAATATTTTAATTTCTCAATTAAAGTAAATAAACCTATTAATACTCTAGACAATTATAATGTAAACAAAACTGGACCAATTCAATAAATTGTGAACATAGATCAGATTATTTATTCTGAACTTAATTCGTCTAGAAAGATATTATAATATATTTTGATTTTTTTTGTTGAACCCTGTGTTTACAATCACAAGAAATAAATGTTTAGATTCATAAAATATTTTGTAGTGCTGCGAAAAACAGAAAAAGAAAATAACATAATAAAGTTTAAAATGTTTGCTTTATGTGTTGTACCATTTACCGACTTCTAGAGATTCGTTGTAAATTTTTTTCATCAATATTGGTAATGATTTATGAATTTACGATCCAGAGGTTATTTTTTTTGCCATCTTAAATGCACTCGCTATTTGTCACACGATGAAAATGTTGAACAAATATATAAAAACTTTCGATAAAAAAATACGGAATATTAAGTTGTAATGTATTAATAACAGTTGCAATTTATTATTTAATTTATTTTTAAAGACATACTATTTAAATGAGCAAAAAACGGTAATAGTGTATAATATCAATTTAAACGACATTCTTCTTTTTTTGTCATCATTTTTGGAAATCAACTTATAATTTGATTCGTATTACAGATTAGACGATTTTAAATTTTAAATTGCATATTAATTATCCGAGATGTCTATATTATACCCACCTCGGTATAAAACACTGACAAATAATCGTAATCCAAATTTCTAAAATATTCTCGAAACATAACTATTATTTTACTATTCACCCTAATTGTATGCGCTACTATAACATTGAATATTCAATTAATAAACCTTAAATCAAAACCGACATTTTTAATTATTTAACTGGTTAGTCTGCCATAGTATCGCCATAATACCAATCTAAAATATTATAATGAAAACAAAAGTTTAAAAATTAAAATTTTTAATGCAACTGTCGTGGTGGATTTAATGTACAAAATCAATATCACATTTATATTCGTTTGTAATTTTAAACAAAATTAATTAAATTATTTGTATACTTATGAATACAAAAACTGTAGGTATTCCATCTGTTTTATTATTAGTTGTAATTTTAAATTAAAAAATACAAGTTTAAATAGTAATTACTTACTAAAAAAAAGAGTAGATTTAATTGTATACGAACAATACAATTTTATTGACTGTTTTATAACACAATTTCCTGTTTCGAAATTGATTCAACGTTTATGGACCCTATTTTTTCTTCCTTTTTAGAAAACCACGTTAGTGGAACTTTTTTTCATACGATATACACACAATCAATATTTTTACCAATCGAAAATCATACCGATGCAATCGTACTTGAGTACGTAAGTCAGCTGCGGATATCAGTATTATTTGTCATAAAGGCTGGTACATTTTTGGTTCAAAATATGTTATTTAATAAATACGGAAGGCTCTCTTATCAATATCGTTTCGAAAACGTAAATCGATTAAACGCTTTCTAATTTCGAAACTTAATTAAAAGACAACAATATCTACTGTGCAGAACTGGGCTATTCCCATTCGATATCATCGACGCACCCGAAATGATCGGAACTGAGTTATTGAATCGAAAGCTGTCCGGATATTTTTGTTCTTATAATATTATTCAAAACAATATCTGTGTGAACAATCAACAGTTTGAATTGAAATAAATTGAAAATTCGTTTGCCGACGTAACACGTTTATGACGCAATGTTTTGGAAACGATATTCGAAATGGAAAGGATAAATTGAAATTCGACATAAACAATATAGATTCGATACCTACACTATATTGTACATTATTATAATGCGGTACAATAAAATAATATGATGTAATGGTGTGTTATATATTGTCTTCAAACCCGCATTTCAAAGCCTTTTAACATCAAAATAAAAAATTCATTAAAATTCAATTTTTAATCGGCAATAAAATTATATGGTTAAAAACGCTTGTCTTTGGCCATTTTATTAAAAATATCATTATTATCACAATACATTTTTCAAAAGTGACATGTGTACATAATACTACCTATATTGTTTTCATTTCATAAATGATAAGTCCAAATACTATTTTATAGCACCTAATAATAAAACAATGATCTATCGATTTAATTTGTATTGTAGACGTCATTCGCACATCACGGGTACAACAAAACATTAATATCTGTCGTTGTCTTTATAATTAATAAATAATTAATTCGGCCATTATGTATTTTTCTGTTTGGTTATAATAAGTTGTTTATTGTTGTTAAAATAAAGCGTTAACAATTGCATACATTATAAAAACTTCGTAAGAAATTAACATAATAGCATAATATATAATGTATGTATAACTATGTGAGTAGTAAAAAGCGGTAAATCAATTTTATTTTTGACTTTATACTAGTAATATGTTTTCATAAAGAAAACAGTATAAAATATTAACAACTCAAATGTATTTCAAATAATATATCAGACTTCTTATTTTGCAACGATTCATAATTTTTAAGTTAGATAACAGTTATTATTTTTATAAAGAAATAATCTGGTACACATCAAATAGAGACCTTTAATGTTCTCTTATGGATTAAAACTTGTTATAAATTGTAATAATTCATCATTCACTTAATATTTAACACTTTTATCTTTACGTCTAGCCCGACACTATCTATTCTAATACCAATATTTTTATGTACATACTTCTATTTTTATTTTTTTATGATCATGCTAAGTAACCAGACGATGTTTGATAAGTTCATATTTACATATTTTAATGTGAAAGATTAAATATATTACGATTAATGCCCTGAAAAGGTCGGCAATCAGTGCCGGGATGCAGAACAAGTGGTGAGAATTATGAAAAAAATTAAGAAAGAGGTGGGCGATTTGAATTATTTCAAAATGTATTAATCAGAAATAACCACTTACAAAATACTCCTACTAAATCGGAAATCATATATTCACAAGAAAACAGCTGCAGATGAGGTATAGAGGCCGCCTGTGGTTGAAAAGCAGTCTCAAGCAGGATTCACTGAATCAACGTCGTACATATTATGTTGTGCGTTGGTGTTTCAACCAATTTGGTTTGAAAGTTAAACTGTAGTAAATTATTGGTAAGCACGGTTGCAATTTGATTATAACACGATACCAACAATTTAACACCAAATATGAATTTAGAATTCGATTTGTCACAAGCTCTGAAGATGACTTTGGTCGGGGCGCCCCAATGCTCAGATGACCGGCCAAAGCTACACCAATCGATGACGTGAGATTTATTATTTCCACGAGCGCACTATTTGTACTTCAACGATGAGACGCTGTAAGATGGAATTTTTTAAAAAATATTAAAAATTGTATTTCTGAATAGATTCTTACGCGGAATTATATAATATCAGAGAGGAGGGATGAAGACGTGTGCTTTGAGAAGGCGTGTCCGCTGAGTCTACCTGTTAAAAGTAAAATTAGAATGTAAATTCTTACGACGGTGTACGATAATTATATTTCGATACATTGTGCTTTAATACAAGATGTTATATGATTCACCAAGCATGTCCACCCAATTTGAGTTCATTTTAATAATACATTTGGCCAAATTTTGTTCTTCGGAATTTTTGATAATCATACTTTCAATTATCTAGATTTGTATAATACACTATTTGAGGAATGAATTGTAGGGCAATACAAATCTCTTTTTTCAAATTAAAACAGACCTTTTTACGGAAAATATTATGATGACCATGATTCGCTTAAATGATATTGACGAGCATCTAATATATATCAGTTAGATTCTGAGTTATTAAAATGCGTACACTAAAGAATAAGAATACTAGTCCTTAAAAATTATTTTACAAAAGCATAAAATCGAAGGTATATTTAATCTAAAACTTAATATGCTTCGAGAAAGTTCGACAAATCAAATCATGCCCCCACCAAACTATTCAAACATTATATTATGATTGAACCAAACTCTAAGCTCTATAATAAATGTTATGCATTTTATTGGAATAAGCACTAGTTTTTTGTTCAATCCAGTTTGATTGTGAAATCCGAACAGTTTGTAATATCGCCAATAAAATATGCATTCCCTTTGGGAGCGTGCGTGGCTTGAGGGTTTTCTAGATGCCTATGTTTCTAATGGTGACCTAACTCAGTTACGTTATAGCTAACGGTCGTAGATCTCGAGCTAACGTATGAAGAATCGACGTTGTTCGATCCGAGGCCTCAACTCTAGAAAAAGAAAAACATATTTTTCACCACTCGCAACTTAATTAAAATCTGTACACTGGCAGAGCAGTCAGGTTTCGACACATAAAATGATGTAGGTATAACCAGGGCTGACATTTTATTGCATTCGCAACAACTTTCTGCGGTTCACACTCACGTTTATAGCGTGTTGCATGAAAACTACAATAGTTGAAATTCGAAAGTCACCAGCCCAATTTCAATGAAAATTTAGGACATTTTTATCTTTTCAACCAATTTTCGATACCTTACGCGTATTATAATATAATTGATTAAACTATGTTGTCTTGGTTTTATGACGAGGAAGATGAATTTTCCCGTTAGACCTAATGAACTGTTTATATAAATCTCCGCAACGCGATGGTCATCGATGTTGGTTGTATCAGGTTAGGTTAGGCGAGCTGATACAATATGATATACCATCAGCCAAATCCCAGATCAGCTAATGATAATTACAAAATATCGAAATAATAATAACTCAAAAGTAATTTCATCGATAGGTGATGTGCGTGGCCATTTGCACCAACACAATATGCAAACTTTAACTCATACCATACCATCGTAATCTTTTGCAAGACATTAAGTTGGGTGATCGTGCTCGATGTGGGGTAAGTTTTTTTTTTCGCACCCACCGGCCCAATATCCCCTCGATTCAAAGCCGTCAGATTACGTACAGGGTGATTCACATCAGGCACGTTCTCCCCCCCCCCAGTGTTGTGCTTACATAATTTTATTTCATCTTAATATGAAAAAGGTGTCTGAATGTAGGTATATGATGAAAAAAATCTAATATAATAAATAGATAGAATTGAGATATTTTTTTTTAGACAAGTTTTATTTATTTATTTTTGTTGCATAGAAAATATTAATGCTTATATTAGCTCAGTTTAAATCGCTTAAAATTAATATTGTAGATAAACGTTTACAAATTTAAATTAGCATGCACATTTATCTAGATGGCTATAATTTCTATCTTCACCGTCAGATACTTATTTTGTAATTTACCGAATGAGATAAAGATACGACGATCATACTTAAATAATTTTATCTAATTGAATGTGTAATGTTATTACACGACGCCAATTGGACCTATCTTTTATACGTGTATTTATTCAAATTCTGATTTTTGGTATTGTTAACCATACTCCTCAAAACCTACAATGTAATCTTATGGAATAGGTGCAGGAATGTGTATAGGTCTCAGGACCTAAAAGTTGCAATAACAGTAATAATTATTGTGATAATGTCTACCTAGATAGCCATATCTGACCTCTGTCTTAGATACCGATTTTGAAATTAATTTTCTGGATGAAATAAAGATACTAGATATGGTTGTATCTGGATATAAATACGTATCCGACAAAACGTAGCCATTGCGCAACACTGGTAGCGTTTAGATTTTTTTCGAACGCTTATTACAAAAAATATGCGTTCAGCGGTCTTGGCTAGGTGATGACGAACCAGTGAGTCAGAACAATTTATTTTGTATACATATAAATGGATGCGCGACGAGGTAGCTTGTACGTACAATAATAATAATATAATATTGTGTATCGTTCGCCGTTCAACGAAATTATTCAGAGATATTCCATCGGTATATATAATATTTTATTAGGTATTGTATTCTAGACACAAATTGCTATTCTTTTGTCGTTCCCACGCGCCCCATCAAGATAATATATATATATATATATATAATATATAGTGTATATTATATATTGAATAATACATTCATCTGATTATGGATTATTCTTCATCGCCGCACTCTCGCGATATTGAATTTACTTTACGAGTGCGCGCGTTCCCGTACACTCAATTTCGCGTCAACATTTTTATGTTTGAAATCGCATTATATATTATCGATAGACACTACTACCGTACATCCAAAAAAGGTGTGTTTTTATTTTTTTTTATTTTTCGCATATCTAGTTATACGATTTCTCCCCCCCCCCCACCCAAACCCGCCCACTCCTTGCAAACGGATGTCTCGTTTATTCTCAACACAGTTGCTTAAATAGTTTAATGTTTGAAAACGTAGTCGACAAATGCTAAGTGGTGCGTTTCTCGTGAACCCTATTCGTGCTAGCCGTTTCGGAGAGAAATTATTCAAATTCCGAAATGCTGCGCAAAAATCGCTTTTTATAATGTCTCGTGAATGGTAATGAAAAATATGATTATAAACGTGTCACTGCAGTGGGATTAGCAATTCCACTTAAGTAGTGGAAATTACATATAGTTCAAAATAATATATCCACCTACATCGCTTGCACCGTACATATACTTTTCCGGGACATATTAACATAGTACCATATTACAATTATATACCAGCATGTACGTACCTATATCGAGACAGGTTTTTATTACGTTCAAGTTAAACAAATATAATGATTTTTCAAAGCAAATAATATTTTGAGGGGTTTATTGTGTATTCGACATTTTAATAACGACTTATTATAACTTTCAGTCTTACCGACGAAAAATGTTCAAGGCTTTCAGAGAAGCTATCCTTATTGATAAAAAAAGTTCATTTTAAACAAAAGTGTAGTGCCAAATTCAAAAATAACAATTTCGTGTTCCGTTGAACAAGAAGACTACTGCATATTAGACAACGTGAATACTATTTGTTGTTTCCAAATAATATGACTCAAAGCCATTTTTAACTATTAAATTACGAAATTAACCGCAAGTGTCATTGATTTAGTAAACTGAGTTTAAAAATACGCATCATACGGGTGTGTATGGTAATTTGACAGCTAATGTAACAACGATATTTAGAGACACGAGTATGGTAAAATTAAAAGGTAGAATTTCAGTGGTAAACATATATTTGGAGTACATATTTTAATCAATTTTTTTTACAACTCACAATGTTATATGACCCCATAAATAATTAATTGTAATTTATTATGATTTATGAAACATGTTATCATGTTTTGGCACCTGTCACTGTCTCGTTTTCGGCTACTATTATAATAACAGCGTAGTTCACCGCATATTCCGAAATTGTTTCGTAGTTAGCTGTCCTAATTATGTTCTATCATACATTCATGCCAAACTATTAGTTATTTTTCGTGATAACATTTCAAATATTTTGATAACATTGTAATAGTTTTATATCAAAAAAATATTAAAAGATGCATTCATTACATAATGTTATATTTATTTTAAAATTTATTAAATTTATTTCATGAATGTTATTGTATAAAAAAGCTCGGTACTTATATGTTATCTCGACTAACCAAATATTTCCAAGACTACCTGTGAGAATCACCCGTGTTATCTCGACTACCCAAATATTTCCAAGACTATCTGTTAGATTCTATTTAAAAATGTACATTCCCGCGTTGTAATCTGTATCATCGTAATTGACAATTTAATTTTGTTTTCGATGTACCATTTACTATCCACGTATCTTGCCATCAGACCAGGTATTTATGTCGTCCGTCAGTTATTATTTACTGTATAGTACATACGCGCTACGACTAGCCAACATGAATTTTTTTAATTTGCCATCTTCAGAAAAGGAAAGTGTGCAATTTCTTCAAGAATGCGGAGTGTTGCCAAGTGTACGAATTTGTCAAAACAATCACTTGGCAAAGTTATATTTTGGAAAAGAAATATTTTGGAAATTTAATGTTAAGAAATGCCAAAAAAAGGTAATTAAAAAAAGTACTTATACATTATTTTGTAATCATTTTTTATAACCATAAAAACGTAAAAAAACATTTTATACATATTATTTTTACCAGATTTTTTTTCAAGTTATATTATAACTTGTGGTAACTAAATTGTGGTAGTCGAGATAACACGGTTGATGATAATAGGTAGTCTTGGAAATATTTTGGTAGTCGATATAACATGGTTGTGCACCCAAGGTAGTCGAGATAACGCGTAAGTACCAAAAGCTCTAATCATCAATTTCGATGGACGTTTTTGGTATATAATTATTGGACTCAGTCGGTACTTTCAGGAGTTCAAAAATTAAAATTCTCAGCGCTTATGTTTTTATATCCACCAATTAAAAAAAAAAAAAAACAAGAACATCTGTTAACCTTTTTATAATATAAATAATTAAAATAAATGCAACAATTTGTATTGCCTTCAACTTGGAATAGTTTTTCATCGTATACAATATGATTTGTCGTTGAAATAAAATGTAGCGCATCCATAACTGCAGTTACCCACTCCATATAACGAGGTATACTAGACATCTTCTCTACATCAAAAAATTCACCTACTGAGTTGCCTTTTTTTTAGTTATTTCAAAGCTAAAACAAAAAAATATGGATTATCGACACTATTATTTTTTTGCTATTTTTATTAAATTATTTAATAATATAATGTTATTCTTATAAGGCTGAAGTCGACGCGATCTATATGACTTTGTATTTGTTGATCATGTCCATCCGCTGATATTCTTTCCACCAGAATTTCCATTTTTCTTTATGATCCGAACTCTATACTTCATTCGTGTTCAAAAGTGTTTATTTTGCGTATCTGTGTCCCCCGAGTGCCTTACCAAAAAAACGTCAGTGGTGGTCACTTGTAAATATTCATAATATAATCCTATGGGTTATTTTTTTTTTTAGTTTTCCCATATGCATTCTTAAGATCTTTTCCTATGCATGTGTTCACCTATACAAAACCCTAGGCTGTGTTTATTTTGGCTTTTGAAATTCAAATTCAAAGTTTTTACCGTGCTCAATATTATAATATCCTATTTATAATACCCGCATTCGGTTTGAATGTCATCATCTATCCACTATCCGGTCTGACCCTGTTCGCTGTGAACATAATTACATCAAACCACTTCGAGAAGAAAGTCTAACAATTTCCTTAAATTGAATACACTTAAATCAATAACATTTTACTGTATATACTGCATAGATTACATAATACCGTCAATTTATTTATATTGTATTACAAATTATTGAATAAACTACCTTGTTTGAGATTCAAATGTAGTGATTAAGAATAGTTTTTAATTTGACCTTTAAACAATTGATCAGCAC
The DNA here is from genome assembly GCF_001856785.1 of Myzus persicae. Classification (NCBI taxonomy): domain Eukaryota; kingdom Metazoa; phylum Arthropoda; class Insecta; order Hemiptera; family Aphididae; genus Myzus; species Myzus persicae. The sequence continues at coordinate 315,605 of NW_019101908.1, read as the reverse complement.
ATTCAATATCGTGTATTTTAGAGAACGTTCAAAGAGTTCGGGTTCTGTATAACTCATTAAGTCTATTCGAAATAAAATTGACTCGTAATTATAAACAAAACAGAGAGTCACAAAGTAACAAATTCAATTTATATTTCACAACAAACGACACAATTAAACAAAACAAAGAATACTACGATATTATAAAAAATGATATTATTATTATTATTTTTATTATTATTATTGGCTGATTTAAAATGTAATTGTAATCATATTACCGTTAAAAACGAATTGTTTGTACCTAGATTTCTTGGTCGGTATTAAACTCGTAGCCAACAACTGTTGCCTATTACATAACACCGTGTTAGCTAAATATAGTTATCAGAATGATGTAAGTCAATTCGACTATAGCTTCTCATTAAAGTACTTTGTAACAGCGCATAGCAGCCACGTTGGTATGCGCGTAATACACTTGAGTTTCCTAAACAGCTGACTTTGATATTAATATTCAATGAGTCTCGTGACTCAGTAATAAACTGAAATAATTTAATTGTGCAAAATCCACCGCCCACGTACGATAATCATTATTGGTCGCAGTCGATTAGGGCGGGTTCAAATAGTTGAGCGGATAAAACGTCATGATAGATAATATTACGACTCACTCATGTATAGTAGTAGGGAAATCATAATAATATTCCATTATATCCATCCGTTGTTTACTTGCATAGGCCATAAAATTACGCGTAGCCGTAAAGAGTGTTTTATAATAAGCGTAACGGTGAAATTCGTTTCACCTTAACATAAAAATTATTCATTTCAGAAACCCGCCTTTAGAACCGTTCGACCAATAATCTGAGATATCTTTCAGCGAAACTTTTAATTCGGAATGTTTACATAAAATATATAATCGGAGATGTACGAACATCGATTCAGACCGAAACTACAGTCAAACAACAAATACTATTTCATCAGAAGAAATAAATTAAATGTTACTCGCAATCAATAAGGGGACGATAATATGAAGACAATAAATTATCAATGCGTTTGAAAAAGCGTAAACAGTAAAAAATATAGTAGATTTGTTCAATATTTATTTTGATAATCATTTTATTAAAACATAAAAACTACATTTAGAAATAAATAATAAATACACTTTAAAATTAACCATCACATTATTGAAAATACGGTAAAACGGTCTTGGTAAAACGGAAACGAAGATTCCAGAAAAGTCGCACCCAAAGCTGTTATTAAAGCGAACTGAAACTACTTCAAATCACATTATTATTTACTACGTCAGAGTGCCAACATATTACATTAGAGGTTGGACTCGACCAAAAACGCCGAGATCTAATAGACACTTAAAATACTTAAACACTGATGTCCATTTTGTGAAATTTAAAATCGGCAACGCACTGATAACAACACGTTAAGCGCGCGCGATAGATCTTAAATTTGAAGAATGATAATTTATAGAAACCCATTAATTCAAAATATAAGATGATTCGGGTTACTGTTAAAAATACATTCGTCAGAGCAATATTTGCCTTATTCTTGCGTGTTGTACCTATATAGTACCATCGAATACCAGAAACTTCATTAAAAATTAAGACTATGATTAATGCATCAACTAAATCGTTCACAGAGTTAAATACACCAGCGTTGCTTATCGTTGCATAAAGCCGCAGACTACATAGTATTGTAAATTCGCGATATTAATAACATTATAATAAGTCTACCGCTCTTCAATAACACACGAATATTATATTATCATGGTCAAACGCACGGCGTTTCGAATATGCAATTTTGCTACACTACTATTATTTTTTATCGAATATTTACAAGACAATATAATATTATAATTTGATATAATTACTATAATCAGTGTATTATTAATATTAACATTGTGTGCGATGTTTTTGGTAAGCCAGGGTAGAAAATTATAAGAAATAGTTTGTTCTTTAATTTGAATTTAAACTTAAATTCATAGATTAGTACAAAAAATAATAATAAATTATTCAAAGACCGTTTTCTTTGAATTATTCTAAGTAGCGTAACAAACCATTCATCGTGCTGAAGTAAATAGTATAATCATCGAATCACGATTTTATACTTGTATCTTAGTATATACATACCGGTTTTTGGTACGTTTCTAGAATGAAATTTGAAAACTATAAAATATATTATCCATTGTATTTAGCCGTGGCGAGGAAAAATCTAAATATATATTATAATCTGTAATTCGTACGGAAGAAACACAACAATATTATTTTGTGTGCTGATTGTGATGCTTTGCCGTTCACGTTAAATACTCCAAAATATATTGCGTATACATGACTCTGGGGGATCTCCCATGGTGCGTTGAGAAACTCAAAGAATTCTCCAACAATATTTATTTTTTCCTGTAAGTTTTAAACACTTTTCCAGTTTCTGTAACGAAAAACCTCAACATACGTGTATATTATTCTTTTGCACGATAATTATCAAAAATGTGTATCATTTTTCGCCACGACACGATATCGAACAACCACTTATTGGCGCCGATTTTTCTCTACGATAAATTGTACGTATATATAACGAAACGGACAATGTACTATGTCAATCGAACTGTTTAAAACAAAGCTCCACTAACGAGTATAATTGCTTTTAAAATATTATTACGTGCTGTGTATTATATCAGCCACTCCTGAGTCAATAATTCATATCAGGTGTCACTTGAGATTTTTTGCACACTTGTTTGATCAAATTAATTTTTCGTTTTCGGGGACCTTTCTGACTATCCGTTCACGTACTCTGCATGGACGGTACGAGGATTTAACAATCGAGTAAGATTATTTCTACCATTACCTACTACTACCTACACAAAACTGTCGTCGTATTAAATCGAAACGCTGTGACGTTACAGCGGGTGGTCGTCCCGATATTATAATAATATCATAGCGGCCGAAGTCGTATACAACAATACGACGATCGTCCGAGTTTCGTCACATCATCATAATAGTATTAAACGAGCACTATTAATAGATTTAACGATATACACGTGTACTGTGGATAAATGGACTGGGCGTTTCGGTCGGTCGCCGTCCGTCTTCGTTTGAACAATAATAATAATAATATCATAGTTATAACGAAACTACCGATGTACAACGTCATTATAAAAAAATTAATTTGTGATGATGCATTTATGAAATTGTCTTGCACTTCGAATGAAATGGCGAGTCTCCTCCGCAGATGGAACGATGGGAATTCGTCACCGTTGGCGTATTTTTTACCACGGTCTCTGTAACGCAAACAGATCAACGGTTCATTTTTTTTTTCGAATTATTGACGAATTTTGGAAAAGAACAAAATCGTGTACTCGTCATCCCAACGGCGAACTTTCTGAAATATCATATTATTATAATATTATTTTCTAGAAAACAACACTCAGTGAGCATATTATGAGAGAATTTCTTCATCTCGTGAAACGCTATATATTATATCATTCAAAACGATTCATCCGTTTTTAAATTGTCACATATTTTTAGTGTTTAGTTTAGAGTGTAATATATGAAATTTAAGTTGCTGATCAGTGGTCCGACACGAACAACACCGAGAATTGGAACTCAAATTAATATCGCATATTATATTCGATGTTATAGACTACAGTACTACACTCATTTTTAGCGTTTCTCTGCGGTTTATGATAATCATGGTAGTACTAGCAGTTTTTTTTAACACATAACGGTCCAACAGAAGAAGTCATACATAGGTACGTGGCGTAATATCAGGTGACCTCGGAAGTCAGGTGCATGAATCGGATGATTCGCATTCAGAATGAGCAAAAATAATATCATAATATGCATACGAATATATTTCGGAACTAAAAACGCAGGTGAACACTAGTGCGAGTAGGCTATAATAATAATAATAATAATAATAATGACGTAGGTGTGATAGACAAAACCAGATTCGCGTTCTTTTTTATTATTATTATTATTATTATTATTATCGACCCGAATTGTTATTACGGTTGGTACCCCCTCAGCTAAGCAATGCATATATATATATTATATTATATTATGTATGTGTGTGTATTATATATCTCACACTGGTGCAGCAGGATCTGGCGGGCCCACGGTTTTGCATTATGGATGACGTTGTACCATTATAGAGGGATTCATTGCTAAAAGCTTCTCCGTGCGGAATACATACACACACCCACACACCCACATACCCGCACACTCACTCACAGACACAGGTACAGACACACGCTCTCTCACTGGTTCACTCACACACACACACATACACCCGAGCATAATATATATTATTATATGTGGAAAACTCTCACTCGCTCCGGTGGTGGAACAGCTGCTGCCGCCGTTTTCTCTCCCTCGGTTTTTTTTCCCGGCTTGTTTATCCATTAAAGACCTTTCGGCCTCCATCACGGTGTATCGGAACGCATTCGTTATTTTGCCGGACGACCGGCGAGGTAGATGATAATAATATCATATATTATCATATAAATTAATATAATCCAGCAACCGAACGTCTCTCCGAGGATACACGAGTTCACGTCGTGCTCGGACACACATATTGCGTGTATTATAAATCAAACGACTGCGAAATCTATCGGCTTAAAATATTATCATAAATACTATTACGTTGTTATAATATAATATTATAATATCGTGACATCGAAACGATGGCCTCGTGCGCACGTTCCTCGCGGTGCTGCGACACGCAAAAACGATCATTATCCACGCGGCTACACAATATACAATAATATTGTTATGAATCATGACGTGTAGGCACGTGTGTATCCGCGAAAGAGGTTCATCTCTCGTAAAACGTAAACTGCACTCGCAAACATCCGCGATATATGACAACGCAGGATGACGAGAACAATATTGTTTACTTTTAAAATAATGACAATAATATAATAAACTATATTGTCCATTATATCCTTTCGCAAACATACTTTTATCGTACAATCGACTTTAGGGAAAAATAATATTATGTTAGTCAATTCTTTTCAGAAAAATCATGCGATCTACGAATTGATTTCTAACCGTATTGTAATACATCATACTTAGTGTTTATTATTTCGACGTAGATGTTCAAGTCACGTATCTATTAACTATACTTTGATTTTCATCTCAAAATTTACCACAACTTTCTGTCATGGTACGTCATCTATCGATCTAATTATAATATCTATGGATTTAAATTACTATATAAAATAAAATAAAATTGTTCACTCGACGATTTTGAGTACGAAATTTAAATAGTAATATTATGATATTCAAATCAAACGTTTCAGTAAATCGTATATTTTAGTCGTGATTGGATGTTTTTCCGATTTTATGTTACTATTGTGGTTACAATTTTAAATAGACTTGAAATAATTGCTTAGTATATTTTTAATCTTATTGAAAAATAATAAATTATTCATTCAAAATTGAAATACAAATATGTACAAAAACATTTTTGGGCTTAATTGCAAAATTAATGAATACATTGTTGTTGTGTTTTTTAAGTGCATACAAAATTTAACGTTTAGACGAAAGTGATTTGTAAAATAATAGTAACAAATTAATTATTGTAATCAAAATCTATTATAATTGTATTCTTGCAAAACAATTTCCAACTCACTGTTATATACCTAGATATAAATAATAATAATATTTGGCAAAGTTTTTAACGTGTTTATAAAATAATATATTATTTAAAATACCCACTCTATTTCAACTTTGAAATCAATTATATAAAAATGATACTGCTAATAATATATTAATCTTTTTTTTACGAACAAATCTGCTTAAATCTCTTACCATCTGTTGCAGTATTAAAATGATAATATTATTATATTATGACAGTCGTAACATCTGCTTCTCTTCTAATGGCTTTTTTGTTGCGTCTTTTTGGATTAACTATATAAACGGAGATAGTAGTTGAATTGGGTGTTAGGAAATATACGCTTGACCTGGTAACTTAAAATTATCAGCCATGCAGCGAAATTGTACTAACGAGGATATTTCGATTGGAATTAGCTATTATAAAAAGAAAAACTTTCTTCTTTTTTATAATTTAACTTTATATAAACTCAATGAATTATTATAATCGTATCGTCATTTTTGAATTTACGATATTCAATCCACATATCATTGTTATTGTAATATTCTAATAATATAGTAATATACCATTGGTTTTAATATAATAAAAACACTTTCACAGGGAGTCGAACAAAAAATCAAAGAAAGTTTGTTTGAATTGAAATTGAAAAAAATTAAAACAATATTCGTAATTCTATAGTAGAATACGACCAACAAATTTATTTTATAAATAATGTTTTGCACGTACGTAATGTCATTTTTAAGTGCTTAAAGTGAGGGCATGTTCAGTGGACGTATATGAGGTTAAATTAAAGCTTGCAGTGATATCTACCTTGACCATAATAAATTTCCTGGGTGAATAAATAATTATCCTCCTGGGAAAGATTTTGTCAAAATCTCCAGAACTTCTAGAATACAATATGAAATTCACAAAAGATAAAATAATAAAAAATAAAATATACGTATGGCAACTTAATTGATTACAATATTGTTCCTTGAGGAACATATAATATCGTGAACAAGGTGATTTACCAATCATGCTCATGACATTTTTTTCAATAATTTAGTTATTCAAAATTTTATTTTTGGAATTTTAAATTTAAGTACTAGAAAACCATATTTTTAAAATTCTTGAGATTCTGAGTACTGCTTGGGAAATGCAATCATGCAGGAAAAACGAGGGGCCAGTAGAAAAAGTTTTTACCTGCCAAATAGTTTCACGAATGACAATTGTATAATTGTCCTGTCGTTTATTATACCTTGACTATACGTGCACACGTACCCGACACAATAAACGAAACCTCTTAATACCGGACGCAAACTCAAACCGCATGTCTATTTCTCGGAGGCGTCCGAATTTCAGCTACAGTTCAGTATGTAGAAATTTTGTTCTCGGAAAAATGTCAACTAATTGATGGTGTCCGCTGGGGGGGGGGAGGTTCACTGTACCTATATGACGTAATATTTCATAAAACACTCGTCGCGCACGCTGTCGGACGCGCGCGGTGACAGGCTGGAGGGCCCGAGAGAATTTGTCGGGAAACTTTTGCGCTCGCCTCGAAAAAGCCGTGTTGACCGCAAATTACTTTAAAGTCCATCGCATTATACATCGATATGCGCATACACACGCGTGTAAACACACACACTACACGGGTCTATCTGATTAATTTCAGTGGTTAATGTATACACACATAATAATATACTCTGTACCTATACTCCCGTAATATACGTACGTGATCAAAGCGATTTCTAGAAATCTCTGCGCACCGCGTCGCTGTTAATTAACGCCAACTTCTTGTCTCCAAGCCGAGCCCGCTCGCGCACCCACACACGCCCACCAACGTAGCCCCCCCCCTCCCACACGCACACACACACACATACACACATTTTACGTGTCTGCGTATGATTATATTATGTACATATATTATACCTATAATTCGGTACCCACTCGTATCCCTCGCACGCGCGCCGCGACGGGGTACCCTGGGCACGGTCACGGAGACGAATACGAATATATATATATATATATATATATATATTATATAGGCCACCGAGCGCGTGTGCATCATGTGACGGTGCGTGTGTTGGCCCGTCCGACGAGATAAGCTCATTTTGAACGGTATAAAGATTATCTGCACTTAATTAATTAAATCCCGCGAATTCGGTTTTAACTACGCCAATTGGCTCGAGCAAACAAAATAATTAGTCACATTCTACACGACTCGCCGCGTATTATATTATATTATATGATAAGTTATGAATTTATACGTTAACCATATTAATATTATACGCGGGAGCGAGCGTTTTCTTTATTATATAATCTCACCTCGGAAATCAATCACGTTAAATAAACATTAGACGCGGGAAATATATTATAATAATATATTACGCGTATTATATTATGTACTGCACCGCGATATTATTACTGTGCACCACGACTTTCTTGAGTAAGATTAATGCGTTGATGTCTCCGAGACATATTATATTATTATAAAGTAATGATTATAATTATCAAAGTTTTACGGCGGTGGAATAGACGAAAACGAATGGGGGAAAAAAAAGAAATCGGGAAAAGTTTAATAATACAAATAGTCACCCGGTGTTCGTCAAATGACTGCGTGGCTTAAACTTTGACAGGAAAAAAGTCAGTCCTCGGAGAGGATACGTTCGTGGGCACGATTATCGATTGTTATTATTCTTGGGGTTCGTATAATGTGTTGTGTCATACGACACTCGTGATGCCTAACACTCTAACTTTTGACTTTTTTCCTTTCGCACAATTCTCCGCATATTATTATTATTATAACGTATTTAACTATAACCTATCGAGGGGTAATTATGACGAAATCGCATAATTTTTACTAGCCATTGTTCTGGGCTTATTGTGCATCACTGAATGATGGATTTTTATCGTTTTTTTACTCTTTGATCGATAAAACATTATGAATCGAAAATCATATTATCGTTATAAGCCTCGATTCGTGTAATAATTTCAAACAACAATAATATCAGCTGTCCAAACGATCGTTCGGATATCGCAATGTACCACAACGCATATTATAATATTATTATGGTTGTGTCAATAATCACGAACGATATGAAATAAAACTTTACGGTCTGGTAGATGTTAGACGTTTAAAATAATATTATCATAACACTTGACTGTAAAAAGTGGATGGATAAAAAATACCTAGAAGCCACTGACGTTTGGAAAAAAAAACACTTATTATCAACGGCAGCTGTCCGACTCTCTCGATAATCCCACCGATAAAATTATTGAAATGATAGACATTTTTTTTTTTTTTAGAAATATATATTCTTTCATATAAGTACTTAATTTGGTGTACGCACATTGCACATAAACACATTTTGGAAACAAATTATATTTTATTATCGTTGTGGTGTGTCATAAGTAGTAGCTCTACACACAACGTCGGCACACGTAATACTCCGATCATGTAAATCACTAATTGTCCGTTCATTCGAAATGTAACTTTCATAAACCAATATGGTCATAAAAGTATATTATTCTGCTTCATATTTATATGAAAATATACTCATTTATTTAAAAAAAATAAAACATTCAAGAAATTTAGAATAGCGAAGAATATAAACAATGATTTTTGCGTCATTTTCGCCCTAATATAATCTACGATGACAATAATGAATTATGTTATATTAACTTCAGCAATTTTGAATATTATATAGAAAATATGACCATAGACATTTAGGATTTTCGCTTAAATTGGTGTTTACCATGAAAATAATCACCTTGTTAGGGACACTCAAACTTTTTTCTTTCGCGGGCCGCACATATGCGTATTTCGGATCAGTCACGTTCCACACGATCACTATTCACTGAGTATATCAAACATTCCAAAAGCGATAAATCAGCAAGAATATTTTATCCGTGTTTAATGTATATATTGTTATCTGTTAATCAAAAAAATGTACAATTCGTTGCATTGTCCGGCGGTCGAATTACCGCAAACAAAACATATTTTATCATCGTTAACGATGTACCTGTACGGGAAAAAAAACTAAACGCTTCTCGTGCTACCAGATCGATGCTCGATCGCGCCACAGTTTGATACCCACTGGCTTGACAAAAATATAAAATAAATCATACAGAATCCGAGAAATAAAAATAATTCGGAAAACAATAAAACGGCATTGACGACGACGGTCTCTGAACGTATCCGCGAAACGCGTAATTTATCGACACGAAGTATAATAATAATAATAATAACAACGCCATGATACGCGTTTATAGTAGTTGCATCACTTCAGGTACACGATCGCGTATTATCATAGTTCCATTGTATTTGCATGTGTGCGGCGGCGGCGGAGGGTAGGTCGAATATACAATTTATCAGACTTATTGTCGCGTAAACCACGACCGCATCGTGTGAAGGATGACCTCTGGCGAAATAACGTTTATGCGCGTCCCGAACCCGCGGTATTATAATATAATGATAATAACACTATAGCGCTTGACACGTATAATCCTTTAAAATTCATAGCGTTCAAGACGCTGTGGCGGCGAAGGATCGCGCCGGCGGAGGAAAAAATTTCCCCACTCGCCGTGCGCCCTGTTCCCGCCGACGTTTTGCTCGTCGTTCAGATGACGACGTCGACAACTCTCTCGGGGACTCGTGTGAATCCTTCGGACGGGCGCCATTATTATCCTTACCTCGGACGGCTATTACCTTCACTCGGAACAGAATAATTCCGTGGCGAAGGGAGAGTCGTGGGTCGCGTTCAAAAGCGATGTTATTCATCGTTCTGCAAGTGTGTGAACTTGCAACCGTTTTTCCGTGTGACGTATCAACAATTGTGGCTCCTTAAAAACCTCCCCAAACCGCGGCGGGCCGATAACGAGTATTATATATATTTAACGAGCAGCGCACGACACAGACGTCACGACGGCTGTCGACACATCGTTAAGGGTCTCTCCAGTTCGAATATAATATTATTATTTCGATTGTGTGTGCAGACCTGTTTGCCAAAGTTATATTATCGACTACACTGGGGGGAGGGGGGTAGCGCATATATAATATTGTATGATTATATGATATATTATTATTATAAACATTCGATCGATTCGTAATGACATATATGACCAGACGTTCATTAGCCCGGAAAAGTCGGCGGCTACTCCCCAATTTGGCAGAGGGTTGGTGAAATTCTACGTATGTGACGATAGTGGAAGTATATTAATTTTGGATTAACTTGTGCAATGACCTAACCGCAAAGGTGAATATGATTATATACTATTGTATTATTCTTATACGGCTTTATCGAAAAAAAAAAGCTAATCGGGGAACCGAAGGCGTGCAATATTTATTTAAACTTTCGTTTCGTGACGTCCTGCGTATAGGAATTATTTCTTATTATAATTTGCTATCTCGATGTAAAATAGTTCGTTAAAAGTTTTTTTTTTCGCTTCAAAGAGAAGCACAGGTGGTACAGGGTTGCCATAATAAGTCAAAGGACTCACTGCAGTTTATTATATACCTCATGTAAAAGGGTAAGTATTATACATTTCAATGTTACCAAAGTTCGGTGAGAATATTAATTTTATTCATCGACCGGTCAAAACTGTGTCTAGAATACGCTGTGACCATCGCAAACTGCGTATAATTTGAATATATAATAAATATGATAAAGTAATTTTATCATCATTAGAATAGATATGCGGTTAAAAATGCATATTAATAGATCGGTTAATCCTTAAACACGATATCGCTGCGACATTTTAAAATCATACTGGTGCTTTGGTCATAAAATATGTATTCTCCACATAATAGTCAACCCCAAACGTACCTTAAGAATTTAAAAATACATTTACTTGACATGAATATAGTATTTATACCTATTCTAGTAGTGTATAATAGACCAATATTTTTCATAATACGCATTAGTATATGGCACAACGAATTCATTTGAAAAATGTTATAATATTTCATTATATAAGGAAACGCACTGTTATTGCTACGATTTGGTCGGACATTGCAATGTACAGGGGCTGGGAAATTTGTATTTGTATTTTTTTTTTATCCAACACAATACTTATAAACATGTTTTAAATGCCGTAAACGTAAAAGGAGCATTTAAGTGGAGCTTATATATTATTTTCTATTAGAACTCTTCCGCTACTTTCTTTCTAACCGTCGCGAATATAATATACTTTCCATTCAATCAAGTGCGTACAACAAAGAAACAAATCCAATAAACTATCGAGCTAAGCTCAAGTCGATCAATACGCTTATACCTGCTGGTGCGGCCTGACGTCGTCTGATCCCGACACAACGCAACTTCAGCCCCGTCTTAAAATATTTAATGGAATTTTATTTATGGACAGTAATGATTCTTCGTCTTCGTTTATAAATTTTTAATCGCGGATAAACGTAATAATTTGTGCGCACGTGTGCGCGTGTTTTTTCCATGTTCTTTAAACCTTGGCGAAACTTCGGCTTGCAACTGTACACGCGATGCACCGAACGACTTGATTTATGTAACGTTTTGTATATATTTTCATCTGGAAAAACCTCCGATCGCGTAGTTTTCTCTAAATGCCGTTCCAGTTTACAACTGTTGTAGCTCTACAGTCGTTACCAAATAGCAGATAATATAAATTAACATGCTAATGCCAAAATCAATTTAATATACATTTACATGGATATTGTCAAAATGTTGTACTATTATTATCGTTATTACAATTCCATGCATTTATATTGCACATTAATCGTCTCTGTTTGGTTTGTATTATCCTCCGTCGTTTAATACATTTAACGAAATATATCAATTTTCGAATGGTTGTCTTGGAATAATATTGTTTAGTTCACGATTTTAATCATGTTTACAACTGCTTATCGCAAAACGTATAATATTATGTTCATAACAATGTAACTTAAATTAATTCGATCGACTTACATCCGATTGACAAAACAAAAAAATAAGCCAACCTTAGAAATTACGTGATCACTATAATTTTAATATAAAATTATAAAAAATATATGTTATTAAACCTTAAAATATAATTTTGCTAGTTGGTATACATAAACGGAAGTACGTTTGATTGTTTATGCCATGTAAACTATTGTATACAATAAATAACTATGATGGAGTATCCTTAAACGGTTCTTGGAAGTGCTTATAAGTTTATAACACCTCATCAAAACTCCGTGGTTCAAATCACAGAAGAACGTTCAAGTTATGTAAAGACAAATGTAAGCAAAAAATATTAAGCGTTGTTTTATGTTTCGTAAACTTAGTATTATAAATCCCTCTGAATATATTTTATAAAATGGGGCACAACGAATTTCCAATTTTCATAATTCAAATGACCTAAAAAAGGATATAAAAACCTATACGAAATCGGTGGCCTTTCGTTGCAATAATAAGACACATAAAACTTATTAAATTATTCATTATTCCCCAGCGTGCACCCAGCAACTTAATCGAGTTCAGATTCCAAAGAAAATGTATCTCGGTTTTATTTATAGCTATTTAATAATAATATTGTATTATTCTTCTCAAACAAACGAACGAACGAACAAATAATAAAACTATGATATTTAGTAATAAATCTACGAGGACTCGGACATGGCGGCGACGGCGGTGACATCGACGTCGGAGGACGAAAATAATACTTTCCCGGTCAGCTCTTCTGCAGCAGTGCTGCGCATATACGATAATATATTTTATATAACCCTATATTATTATTACTATTATTATCATATATATATATATATATACGGAGGTCGAGAAAAGCTGCGATGCCACAGAGTAACGTAGAAAATCGGTCGAAATGTCTGTCCACGCACAGAATATTATACACGGTACGTTCCACAGCGCAGTCATTAATCTAACGTACGTTGATATTTCGTTTCGAATATGCGTCTGTTTCCGGTGTTGTCTTTTTGCAAAACGGACGTGTAACCCTTCCGGCGGTCGTCGCATAACGACAACATGACTGCCGTGACACGACCGGTGCTCGAAAACTAAATTTCCGTACAAGTTCATTAAAATGCAAAAACAAACAGACCGACAACAACAACGGCAACAACAACAACAAAAACAGCTACTACAGTCGTTTTACCCGCCAATCGCAATACCAGTTTCTTTCCATCGACGGCCTCTGGGTTTTAGGATGAGAAATTAGAATATGGGACACACGTTTGTTTGTACAACGAAAATAATACTCTTCTGATTCATTGCTGTAAGATTAATATTGTATTGACGTATACATTAGATACGTATAGTCAGACGTTGAAATATTAGTTCTCCTAAAGCGTCCTTTTGTCTGCTGCAGAACGTTTCTAGTACGAAAAGATCACTATAAACTGGTTTTTTCTTCCATCGATGATGTATGAATCAAGTTCATGACACGCGATCATAAATAAATCATGGAACGAGCGACGAACATACCGAAAACACTTCCGTGACACAACTGCTACTTAAAAACTAAATTTTCGTATTTACAAGTCCATCAAAACCCAAAAAACACATCAACAACAACTACTGAGTTTAGAATCTAATTCGTGGGATCAGAACCAAAAAGTGATAAATCAATTTTTTAAATTCCACTTTTTGATACACGTGGACTTATTCATCAATGGTCTATAGTCCAAGCTCACATTCAACCCTGCAGATCTATTATTGTAAGAGTTATCCAGAACTAAAAGGAAAAAACTAAAATCATCCATTACAAAAAAAAAAAATAATACAGTTTCAAGTTGAAAATTGTTTAAATCGCTCTCATGAACAGAACAATTTGATATTTTGAGATAGCACCTTTTGGTTCTGAGCACACGCAATGCAAAGTCTACGTCATGACAGTTTTTTTTTCTGTAGGTCGTGCGGTTTCCGGGTTTTAGGACGAGAAGTTGATCTAAAATAGCACACGAATATATGTTTGTCCAAGTCAAAACAATAATCTTCAGACTCAAAGTTGAAAGCTTAATGTTATTCTCTTCATCAGAGCAGTGGGCACTTGAGAAACATAGACATAATCGGAAATATTAATTCACCTACGGTGTCCTTTGATCTGCTGCTGCAGATGTCTAGAAAGAAACGATCACAATAACAGGGTTTTTTTATCTGTCGGTCAGATATTATTATAATATTATACAAGTCTACCATTATACTATCCACTACATACGATCAGCGCATTTTGAGCGTATTATTATTAGATTGGTATACTGAGACACCGCATTGGAGTTGCTGAAGTAGATTGTCTTTTGTGGTCATCTATACTGTATTATTAGTACCGTGGTCGCACCATCATAATGTACCGCGGTGACCACGGCAGCATATGAATCACCAAATTAAACAGAAAACTTTGTCTCCGCTCTATTACGACATTCTACCACTGTAAAACCTAACATACGAGTAATTTGGGATTCCACTGCACTTATCAACCAATACAGGCGTGTGTCTGAATTATTGTCCGAATAAGCAAAATAAAACAATGTAACGACTTTCGAGAGTCGTCTCTTAGGTATTGGAACAGCGAGACTTTCTAGAAAAATATCGCACGATGATATACATTCAAACGGTCCACCTTCGATAATATTTTGTAAGACACTCAATTCAGGAGTAGTTTTTCAAAAATGTCCTTAGTTATTTATAGTTTATTTTATTGTAACTGCAATGGTTTTCGATTACATTCATATAAATACGATAAATTGTATGTATGAATTACTGGCGGATCCCGTTCACTTCGTTGCCTGTTGAAAATGTCAACTCTATAATATGAGACTTGCTTGTGATAACGCGTGCAAAATATTATCAGGTAGACAACTCACCTACGGTTGATTGCGGATTCCGTTAGGGGCATACGTCATATGGATAATAATATGTTTTATTTTTATTTAATTTTTAATTTTAATTTTTGGCACTCCGATAAACGTGTATGGGTGAGACTCAACGTGTGAAAATTCGATTTGATGTATGCTTGAAGCCTGTTCTGTTCGATTAACCAATGGCAACCAAAAAATAAAGGAAATAATAATTTTGATAAAAAAATTAAGAAAGTTGCAAGGAAAATTTGTTATTAATTAAAATAACCGTATACCTATGTACACATATTGCACAGCACGGTGGCCCTTGGGTTTCCAGCTACCTGCAACCTGACCTTTTTGTACATCAAATTATGTGTTTGACTTTCTCTAGTATATCTTTTACTTGTAGCATTGCAATTTATGCGACTTAAGTTTGTTTAAATTATTAAGCATGATTGCTTTGAACCAACCAAGATGAACAAACAGTTATCTATAAATTTAGTGTACAATTTTTCATTAATTTCCTGATTGAATCAACTGTAAAAAATGCACTAAGTATAGTAAAGAATTGATTTTAACCGATTTTAACCTTTTTGAAATTATTACAATTTTGAAAAATATTTTCTGAGTGCACGATGAAATTATAATAATATTCTATTCTAAAACTGTAAAGTCGATTAGAGTAATAGGTTTTGCTCTGCATTGATTATTAATAAAGAGGACACTTTATTTTAGGTATATATATTTATATTTATTATTTAACCTAAATTCCTTTATATGGATTAATCCATATACTACCTACCTAGTTAATTACTAATAATAGTAAATTAAATGGATACATTTTAGTAAATGTATATTATTATATTTTGTTGCTTAATATGTGGTTAAAACTCTTATGGTAGACAAAATAAAACTGTCTGCAATTTTACTGAGTAAAACCTTTCATATTTCTACTTACTCCTACAAATGGATCTGGGAACGTCCCCGGCATATCTTTTATACATTCAATACGGACGCAGACAAATAATTTCAATAATATATCATACCATTACCATGACATATTGAAATTTTAAACAATAAATTACTGCGCACGTGCATCCATCGGCGCAATATGATACATCCTTAGTTATATAGGAATGGTGTTCGTCAATTACGCAGATGTTTTTAGATTTCCTGAGTTATATACATATCTTAAACTGAAATATTTCTAGCAGGAAGATTTAAGTACATCTTTTGTGCAGAAAGATTTGTTAGAAGTTAATTATCTAGAAATACGTCGATAATTACTGTGGCGGAAAATATATTGTCATAACGAAAACATACATATTATGAATATTCGCTATTCTCATAATAATATAAGAATATTAATTAATAATAAAATTAATACCAATACCATAATATTATGATTATTATTTTATAAAATAATATTCGGTATAGTTATTTTCAATATTTAATTTTAACTATTTTTAATCCCCTCAGTATGTAATGTTATTGCGGGTAATAAATTTTATGATTTTTTGAATCAATTGTAACGAAAAGATAATACAATCAATGACATACATGATGCATGCATATAATTAATAAGAGTAACCTTGCACATCATGCAAAGTGTACCTATGCAAGTACTACTCAAAAGATTCGATGACCGATAATTAAAGTCACGTGCCCATGCAACGAGTGAGCTACTAATTGCAGCCACTAGCAATCATTCTTCACCTTCGACTACTACACCCTAAAGACGTTTGCAAAACACCCGATCGGGTTCTGCAAGACAACACTTCAGAAATCGCTTAGATGGGAGCCTGGGGTGCAGCAGATGTACCATCACGTATCGACATAGCTTGTGTATTTTATAGTTATGCTTATAATACACAATCATTAAATTAACTATCGTCTTAATTATTCGTTGGAAATCTACTATCATTTGGATCTCTGACAGTAGGACTATGGCTGGATAATACAAACGAAATATTGATACATATTTTAAAACTTTTTCAATTCAAAATAATATGTAAATGATTAAATTAAGTCTAATGAAGTGATCATTGTCTTACTTAAAATAAACTATTGCGAATTAATTTTATTTGTTGCGTCCATAATATTATAGGTAGGTACACAATGAGTGGTGGAAAACAATTTTTTTTTAAACTTTTATTTGAAAATAAACAATTTATTATGTACATATTTTGTACTTGATATGAAAGATGGAGGTTTATCAGAAATACTTGATGGGACAAACCACCCCCACTAACGACCCTCCTGGAGGAAAAAAATCTTCCATGGGAAAAATTAAATTTTCCAAGTTTAACATACCTACTCTTAATATCGTTTGGCAAGTACTATAATAGATACTTGAAGATTTTTGGTATCTCGACATCGCCAGGCTAAGTGCAGTTTTTTTTCTCAATTGCCTGCGATTTAAGGCTCAATTTTCCTAAAATACATGTTAAATATTATTAAGCCGACGATACGTTTCACAAGACGACCGGAATCTACGGCCATAAGGCCTGTTCAAAAGTTAGTCGAACATAGAAACAGTACACGAAATTCCAAATTGCGTGGGTATACAAAATCTACGAAAACAACATGACGTAATTACCTGAATAGAATCGTGCATTCATAATAATAATAATAATAATAATAATAATGTATTATCAGTGTGCATTATCATCATAGGTATGCGTGCCGGATGCCGAGTCGTATGAATCGAAAACGTAGTGTGAGTTGCAGAGCACACCGAAAAGATGAATCTCGAATTTCAAACTCAGTACACACGGCATTAATAGGGATATGGTATACAACATATTATAATATATACGTACTATGACATCGAGATGCTTCAAATAATTAGCTTAAATTAATTAAAATTTCCGACGGTAACGCATGCGATTAATATTATACGCCTCGGCATTTCGTTCTAAACAAATCGGTATGCCGCCGTTGCGAAGTTGATCGGCATAATGTGTGTATGGTTTACGGTTCAAATTATTCAGTCGGAGTTATGTAGGTACGTTTTAAGCATAAAATATTATACGTAAAAGTGGTTCGCTTATTCGCACACAGCTCGCCGCCTCCCCGATTAGTATAATAATTGTCTATCCACAGTGGCTTTTTGTTAACGTTCATTTTGTTCTCGTATTAATAATCGTGCAGTACAGTGTCGGTCAAACGGGGGTGAGAGGGATAGATTTGCTCTCCAATGATCATTTTTCAATATTTATAACAATATAAATTGAAAATTATATGTTCAATGATCAAATAGCAGTGAATGTTAAAAAATCTACCACGCCCATTCCCCCTCCCCCGGCCATAAAGACTATTGTGAAAAAATATTATTTGACCACCGCATGACTGATGCAAATCCATATTAAACCTAAATCTTAAGTTACTGATCTTATGTTTGCACTCATGTGGTATTTATTATTTACAACCAGCATAGGTAGAACAGACGTCTGTCTTAATTAACAGGCATCGCACAATTGATGTTTTTTTCAAATTTATCTACCTATTGTGAAACGTATATAAATTATGATTTATAATGGTAGATTGAAAAAAATTGTGCTTGTTTACACTGAAAAAAAATTATTGTTGGCACTAACTTCATGGCAATTAAACTTGTACAAATCGTTTCCGTTGC
Organism: Myzus persicae; assembly: GCF_001856785.1. Classification (NCBI taxonomy): domain Eukaryota; kingdom Metazoa; phylum Arthropoda; class Insecta; order Hemiptera; family Aphididae; genus Myzus; species Myzus persicae. The sequence goes on along the minus strand of NW_019101908.1, from coordinate 296,610 downwards.
CAAATCGTAACATTAAGACAAAATAATCTTACAACTTTACAGTTATAACTAAAGTACATGTACTTATAACTATTTTTATTCTTTAAAAATGTTAATCGAATACCAAATGATAGCCAAATTACAATTTAGAGATATTACTTACGAACTCGTGATGCAATTTTTTTGCAGCATATAGTGCTATAAAGTTTTTTTTATGTAAATATTATACTTTATGAAGTAGTTATAAGTTTATTTAGTTTTTTAGTTTTTTATTTACCTACTCGTTGTAGAAATAATCGGATCTTAACAGTTATTATAAATATTAATATGCGTTCGCTATAAGCTATACTTATTGTTTGAAGATTACTGAAGTCAAAATGTCTGTTGTGTCATACGACTTACACAAAGTTCACTAACATTTTGATGTTCATTCCGTAAAATCATAATAATATAGTCAAGCATGCATAACCACATCGTGTAAGTAAAATGATTCGATTTTCGCGTGACTTAAATCTGTTGTTTCCCTTGTTGTCGTGGGTTAAGTCACCCTCTAAACACACACATGGTTTTTTAATCACGTATTGTAAACCGCGTACAACAACGTCATAACTTTATGGAAATCGACAAACAATGGCTCATCTTTTTGGCATGCTATTGATTTTGCATAATATACAATGTGTTAGTGTGTTACACATACAACACAACACGCGAATAACATCGTCATAGTGATGTTTGAAATGCAATTAAAATCGAGTATAATTATAATAGTAATATGTAATCTGCCAATATATTATGCTTTCTCTCGTATATAATATGATAATAATATATCATAATAGTATGGCGCTGACGAGACGAACTTACGGTTTCGGGAATTTAATTTTCACGAAAAAACACGTCACTGTCGCTAAATGACATAATAATAATGATAATAATAATATTCGTATTGAATAGTTTCTCGATAAATAATAATTGTACTAATTTCTCACGAGAAATCGATTGAAAATAAATTACAAATTATTGATTTACCAATCGTTACGATGAATTAAGGTTAAATTCAAAATGGTAATAAATTAACATTAAAAATACTAACGTGAAGCAAAACGTGTACTCGTATATTCGGAAACTTTTGACACAAACACTGCAGGCATAAAATCTCTACGCCTGACATTTGAATAATTAATTTAACGATAGTCAAACGAGTGTATTTGAACATAACATGATGAAACTAAAACCAATAAGTATAAGTATAGGGTGTTTTCGTGTTGCATCACTGCATAAAAACTGAAAATGTATCATTTGTATTCAAATAATATATATTATAATATATCAGTTGTACTAATAAAAAATAGTATGTAAATAGTTCGTTTATAATTTATTTACAGTTATTTTACAAAAACATTGTTTATTTTTTTTATTTTTTTAGTGTATAATAATCCTTAAAACTTAAAAGTTATCATATGGTTTCTTTACATCGAGGAATAATTCACGATTCTCCGTGGTGATAACATAAAAAAGTTTTCTATAAAATATTCAACGCATAAATACCACCCAAATATTAGTGGAGATGAAAAAAATATTTTGTAATCACGAAAAGTGGTAGATAAAAAAACATATAATATACGAGTTATTTGATGTATTACGTCTTGTTCGTAATATTGAAGCTCCACCCTAGGTCTAAAGTATCTATTAATGTTTTATTATGTTATAAACTTTTATAGGAAACACTTTTTTACAATTTTCTCTCTTATTGAAAATAAAATAAATATACCTAACCAATATGTAATTATATTCACTTGTACGTTTATAATGTATCGTTATTTAAAAGCTCTTTTTTTACAATCATTCAATAACGGGCAGGGTCGGCCGGCTCAACGGACAATAGGTAAAATCAAATTTTACAGCTCCTATAGTAATAATATTGTTACTGTTTTAAAAATGGTGCCCTAAGTTTGGATCTTTGTCGAATACCCCTTGAGCCGGGCTCAACAGCGAGTATATTATGTGAATAATCAGATAGGTATGTCACAGTTAATATTGATTTAATATGATATATTTACAAGTGAGTAAAAATAATATGTTTAGACAATCGATGATGGTCATTGTTCTCTATATTTATATTTTTAAACAAATATGTATTTTTACAAAAATTATTCACCCTGATAAATGTGTATTGGTAGTAATGATATTTTTTAGTACACGAACAATCAAAATACCAATACACGTTATTACACACTCGAAAAACTATTGGGGAAATGTGATTTATTGTTGCAAACGTGTATTTCGCAACTATAACATTTATGTTTTACAAGAAATATCGTTGATATATAATATTTAAGTTGGTATTTGTAGGTGAGAAAAAACATGATTGCGCGTGCTCGCGGATGAAGTTTCGAAGTCTTCAGCGATATTTGGGATAATAATATATTTCATATTAAATAAAAGTAATAATATTATTCTTTGGAATCAAATGAAGAAAATTTAGAGCGACCATTTTAGGAAAACAAAATTATTTTTCACATTTGGTTGGTACCACCGAGAATTTCGTGTCGTGAATGTAATTTCGTTACAGATTTACTCGTTGTACTCTCCACAAACAAGTTTCACTTCAAAAAACGCGTGTAAATATTTCCCGTGTGTTAAATTTACAAACAAAATATATTTTTACCGTTTTGAAATCTCAGCACAAATAAAAAGCTTAAACTCATAAAATGACGTTTAGATTCGATTTTGCGGTAAGATAGTTATTATTTTCAAAATAATAATATCTTTGAATATCCTCGCCGTATTCCTGAACCAATTAATTAATAAAACACTGAACGGCATTTTCACTCACAACTTTATATGCGTGTTCATTGTGTGGAATCCGATTGGAAATAAGGAGTGCACAGACAACCTAAAAGTCTATGTCAGTGGTATGTACGGTTGATTAACGATCCATTTTAATTATTAATTTATAAACAATGAAGTACTGGAGACCACTAATATAATAATATTATAAATTAGGTATGTAAAACGTGTTACGACTGAAACTACCAAATATGTTGTACTTAAAACCAACAAATGTGACTCTTAAATTTACCAAAAGTTTAAAATGTAAATAATAATTGTAACGACTAACGACGTAAAAACCAAACATGTACACGACGTACTTAATTTATTCATTAGTTCTATATAATTTATGTGTGACAAAAAATATCATTGATATGTAATTTTTGATTACATTTGGTTAGGTCATTGTTTAAATAAAACAAACGTAAATTTGTCGTTTGTTATACATTTATAAGCCAAATGCATTTTTACCGTTTTGAAGAAAAGAGAAACAGAGTATAAAACCGAAATTAATTTCGATTAAATTTGTATGTACAATCATTATTAATTACGAAATAAAAATTGATAGTAGGTATCTTTGATTTTGGTGTGAAAACCAATATCGGTGGTATTGTTAGGTACTGTTAGAGTTGATTAACGTTCCAAATTAGTTATTACAATTTATAAACAGTGAAGCACTTGATACAACTCAGTAAAATCAGTGTGGAACTGCCTGTAAGTGATAAGATACATATTATTAAAAAAATGTTGATATTGTTTATAAAACGTGGCAGAACTACAACTACAAAATATGCTGTACTTAAAAAGGGCAAATGTGAATCTTATAAATGTATCAAAAGTCTGAAATGTAAATATTTTAATGAAGTAAAAACAAATGTCACACAATGTACTTAATTTATTCATTAGTTCAAAATATTTATGCATAATTTCAAGGCTAGAATAATAAATTAGGAAACAAAATATCAGGTTAACAATAAGACCCGAAATACGATGGATAACAGCATATTATATTATATACTGTAATTCTATCTACATACATACATAATTGTATATGAAACGATAGCACTGAATACAATAATATACAGTGAAACTTCCACGATACAATTTTTCATAAGCAGCAAAAAAAATTAAACTCGTATTTTTGAGAATTTTGATAAATGCAAATAATTCAATAACGTTTACTATAATCCGGTTTGGTTCCCAAAATGTTTTCGTTAAATAGAAAATTCTATAAAATGGAAGTTTCTCTGTAATAACTTTATGAGTGGTGTATTGTTATAGACCAAAATTAAATAACAGAATGAGATACCTCTATACCTACCATTTTTCTGTTACGGTACATTATGTTTGGAAACACATTGTGACTGATCAGATATTATTTCAATGATATGTTCACGTGTAACCGATTTTAGGGCCAAATGTTTCCCTCAGTCAATAAAATACAACATAAAAGACAAATATATTTTTTACTCGAGATACTATCTAAAAACATTTTCATTGTGGTTTCCAGATGTATCGGAATGCCTGTTGAGCAAATCAAATAAACATCAAAATAACTTGGGTGAATTCTCGGGGAAACCTGATCTACCATACTTCGATAAGGCAGCGTCGAAAAATGTGACGTCGCCTTTGGGAAAAACGGCCTATCTCAACTGCAGAGTCAAAAATCTTGCCAACAGAACCGTAAGTAAACAAAATATTTAATGTTTTTTTTTTACCACTATTGATGTAGTAATATTATATGTCAAAAACCCAAAAACATAAAATAACCCCTGTTTTAAGTTAAATTTATATTTATTCGTAGACATGACCATTACAGGGACATATTATAGAACTAAATATCAAGAACCTCGTGTCATACCTGAATGGACGATTAAATATAATTAAAATTATTAATAATATTAACGTTTTAAATAGAAATCAATGAAACAGTTTTATCCCATTAATTTGCCCTTTATATGCTTTTTTTTTGTATTATCTGATACAAATCAAGTCGAAATAAATAAATATCGCTTTTACAAACAAAAAAAAGTGTTCAAATTTACGATTGCATATATACGAGCGAATATACATTTGAACGTTCGCATTTTATTCCACAGAATAAATCTGTGTTAATAGGCAGGTATACATCTGTTGTTCTGCTTACGATCCGTTTTATTTCATAATAAACAATTTAATTAAATTTCGGCATTCAAAAAGAAAACCATTATTTTCTTTTTTACGTAATAACTCCGTCCCACACTTGCTATTTTTTAAAAAAGACAACTATACTTACTGTTCCGTTAAAAAATAATTAAATTTAAGTTTCTTTGAAAATTTAAATGCTATAGAATTATTTCTACAAACGAAAAGTTTTATTGGACGAAATTGTCTTCTGGTCTGACTTATTTTTTGGTCTAAAAAATAATAATTAAATTAAATTTTTAGTAAGCGTTATAGTTTTTTTCTATGTTATTACACCATAGTGTTTACTTCAAAGATGATTAAAAGTATAATCGGAAGAATACAATTTTTATACATTCGGTTATTTCGAGATCTTATAATTTTGTGGATCCTAAATCTTTAAGTATAGGTTTGAAATAACACGCTTATCTAAGACATAACTTCGAGTAGGTTATCTAAAACTTTGAAAAATTGTAGGACTCAAGTAGTCATACAGCCGTGCAATTCGTCCAAAACAAAACGAAAATAATTAATTAGAAATTATACCTATTTTATTAAAACGAACAAATTATGTATACATAATGTATCAGTAGAAATAGTCATGACTGGTGCACACTAGAAAAAAATTATTTTGTATTATAATTCAATTTAAATTATTTGCAAGAAAAAAAAAAATTTTAAGTAATTTGATGTGAATTGTGCTGTCGATTTTTACAATAATTGTATATATTTTTGAACTACTGGAACACTTTTTTTATGTGTTCTTCGTATTTTATGACGAGACCCGTTAAATACTTGATGGGCGTAAAAAAATTTCCGAGTACGCGCACGGATATAGTTTTCTCTGAATAATTCCATTAACACACACGATTGTACGCCGCGGTAATTATATGCCTAAATAAAAAAAAAAATAAATTAACTGAAACGAAGTTAAACGAAAAACATAAACACCAACCTTGATTAAATTTAATAGGCAGTACACATATCATTGCAGCTTATTTATTTTTCGAATAGGTACCATCGTCCGAGTAATGATATAATTCAATTGCTCAGTATATTCTCTACCTACAAATATCGTTAATTGCGTTTTTTTTCATATATATATATATATATAATATAAACGTATCCAGTGTGTTCTGCATCAGCACACTGGTACTGTGTACCACTCTTGCCTACCCGTATTAAACTAAAGTCGTTAGAGAACCTCCATAATATACAATTTCGTTTCGTTACAATCGTAGGGTAAATTCTTCAAATACAAAAAGAATTATTTTCACTTAAATCACATTAATTGGTAAACAGAGTATATTAATGTTATTAACCGACAACATATGCACACACACACACGCACACACATTATTATTATTTTGTTTCTCGAATACAATCATATTGTGTAGACATGTAGGATTATCGTTGTACCACAACTACACACAATGAATATTCACAACGATCATGGTTATTTAATAAACACTTGTTTTTAATATTATCAGCTATATTTCGTATTCCGCGTTAGCTCGGTGGATGTAAAATAATAATAACAATTTTCGCAACTGAACGTCTGTGGTTTTCGTTGTAATATTATACACGATTTTCACCTCATATACTTTTGCTAGTTTTATGTCCAACCAAATCGTTATGGCTGTTGTAGTTGTGACGAAAATTGTCTGAAATAAAAATACGATACACATAACATTGTAGGTACTTATGACCCACCTGTATTGTGCATACGAACTTAATTGTTTTGAAGGACATTATAAAATTGTAATCTAAAATAAAATCTAGAATAAAAATATTTACGGTTGGTATCGTTATAATATATATATATATATATATATATAATATATATGTTTTTTAATGTCATTGATGTCGGACACCGAAATAACGAATCCATTAACCCAACTACGATATTCCAATTTAAGTTTGAATTAGTTCAAATTTTTTCGGGACACTTCGGAGATTTCATAATATTTAGTTCATTTGTACGTTTATTTATTGATAACGTAAAAACGAAATACTTGAGCCAAACTCGTAAACATTTCATAGGTTTTAAGATGGTGGTAAATTATAGAATACTGCGTTCAAAAACTTTATGAAAGATATCGTACTTTGTGGCCATCCAAAAAGGAAGTTTTACATCAAAACTTTATATACCTCTGTATGTTAGTCGAACGCATGTTTCTCCAAAATGTTTAAATTAATTAAAATCATAAAATTAATAGAAAAACACATACGATATTCATTATTTATTTATTTATTTATTTATAATGAATTAAATATTGTGACTCCACGCACTAAATCATTCACTCATCGCTACCTAGTTACTAATATTTCCAATTTATTTTTTTTTGCCTTATTTTATTTTTTACATTACGGAAATAAAATATAGTATTCATTAGACGATTTATGAACGTGCATAATAGGTATTCTTTAGTAATTCAACCATATTATGACATGTGATAGCACAAACACAATTTTATGAGGGTAAATAACGATTGTAATTAAACACAATCAGAAATAACGACTGCTTATTGTAATATACATAATATAACATAAATTGCAAGAACAAAAAATGACATCAAACGAACTGTAAAACGAGGTTAGTACAATAATAAATTATACTATTGAATAGGTAAGAATAGAAAAAAAACATCGAATGAATCATATTAACAGAGAGTAGAGTCGACCAACTATAACGAACTATACATTTTATATCATTGCTATATAATAACTATATTACCAGAGATCAAACGCGCGTGTTATAGGTACTATTTTCAACTGTCGCTTATTGTGGCGTAATTAGACTCGTTTCGACCTTTCAAAAATGTAAGAGCTGCCTAGCAGATTTATTTATCTGAATAAACCAAACATCAATAAAATGCTGATTTCGTGTAATTCTCTGTGCGGACCAAAGAGAATTTGTTTGTTGATTCGATGAACATACCTGTAATATATTAAGATCAATGATGCTTTTAAGCCCAACCCCTCACATCATCGGAACTCGCCGATCGAATTTAATTAAAATGGTCTATGCGAGTATGTTTTGCGCTCTCACAGGGAATAATATATAATATATTCAGGAAATGAATACTAAAACAATCACAATATTTTGTTGTTCGATGTACCTATTATGATTACAAAAAGTCACGTATCACGGGTACTAATGCGATCGAATTTTCAGAACTATGTTATTTCTGTCCATGCTCTGTAACCATATAATATATACATACCACGACCGTTATAATCATAATGTGGGTATGCCGTGTTTGACAATAACGACGAGGTAATTTATCCGAAGAATCGCGTCTCTTCCAGGACAGACGAGTACACCCCCACAATGTGTATAGTAACGAGTAATAATATATAATAGGTTGGCATTATATGTGTGAAAATATCAAAGCACATTTTTGTAGCATCTGATAATATTCAAATTAGTCTTTTAAATGCGCACCGTGCAATAACTGCAATGGTCGACTTATTTTTTTTGATGAGTACTCCCCAACCCCAACCATTTCGATTTTTCAACTTTTTCCAACGCCAATATTTAGTGATCCGTTCCTGCCAATTTCTGCCGCAAATACCGAAATTCCTGCTCAAAGAACGGAATTGGCAAGAATGGAGCACTAAATATTGGAGTTGGAAAAAGTTTAAAAATCGAAATGGGTGAGGTTGGGGAAATGTACTCAAGTACTCCGATAAACATCCAAAAAAATTATCTTTGTTAAAATACGAGTATAGAAATTAAATGGCTTATTTTTAAAATTCAATATTATAATTGAATAAAGGAACGATAAAAAAATAGTTTTTAATATATTAGTAAGTGTATATCCACATGCTAATATTAATTAGTCGAACTACCATATTTTCTACCCTGCTCGTACTGAACCATACCGTTTAAGGTTGAAACAATCACAACATAGAGGACAGTGAGCAGTCCTAAGTCCTGACCTACTTAACTAATAATATTTAGTGAACTTTTGTATCGAGAATCTTTTTTTCTTACATCGGTGGGTTTCACTATTCTCCACATTTTACAAACTATAACTCGTTTACCAGTACATATTTTGTTTTCTTTTTTACTTTATGATAGCGTTTTTGTTTTTTTCATCTATACAAAAAAGAGGTGTAGACCACGTCAGTTAGATTTTTTAACGATATTCAACAGATATTCTATTTAAATCTGATACAACAATGAAATGTGAATATAATATTATTCCGCATCAAATAGCGTTCGGACGGTAACCGCATCATCTATAGTCCGCTGTGGTTAGCTGGTTGCTAATCGGTGACTCGGGTTTTCGGGTTTTCGGGTCGTGCGATCATGATATCGTCGTATTGTATAAAATAATAATATTATGTAAGTATATACACGATTCAATGCGCACAGCGAATTCGACCACTCCGGGACGACGACGAGGGCGGTGCGGGCGTCGCGTTAAACTTCTGCACTCTCGAGATTATAATATAATATAGAGACGAATAATATCATACCGGATATCCCGGTGACGAGGAGGGCAATGACCAAAGTTAGTCCAGAGGAGGATTGTGCCACACACACACACGCACACACACACACACACACATATACACGCACATTACGCTTAAACAATGTTATACATTAACTTACTGGATTTCGGTGCGCTGCGCGTTAACCGAGTGTATAATATTATATGCACATGTAATATGTATATAATAACCTAGTCAGACATTGTGGGTAGTGCGTGTGCGAGTGCAGTTATACAGCGTGTATAAACTGGTAATTGGAGGACTCGGCATTTGGGTTATAATATTATATACACATAGCTATGCCGCGCGTTATCCGTAACGAGGGACTTTGAGAGAATTGATGGATTATTATCATTATTATCGCTATATCGCAGCACCCCGCCGCTCGAGAGTGTCCCTAATACAGCGGGGCTGTCGATAGTTAACGAACATAACGATGATGTTATATTATTATTATTATTATTATTATTATTATTATTATGACTGTAGTAGTTGTACACGCCACGAGCACGTCATCTCGACGATCAAGTCTCGAGTGTAACTCTGTTATCGCAATAATATTAATATATAGTTAGGTACTATCTGGGGTATCACATCGCGGCGGTGGTGGCCGACGGAAAACTTTACTGCTCGGCGGTTCGCACGGCGAGAGTTCAGCATGATAGCTGATGGGACGAGGATATTTTATTAGACATTTAAACGTCATGATGTTAAACCTAGGCACATCGAGGTAGATGAGAAAAAAACAGACATATCAAAAGAATCAAAACGCTTTATACGTTCACCACAATATTTTAACGTTCTAAATTTTAATTTATACCACTACTGACTCTAAAAGTGACGCCATTAGATTCAATAGTAAAAACAAATTTTGATTACAACTCATTATACGGTTGCCGACTTTCAAATTACACAATGTAAGATAATTTTTTTTTTTTAATTCCCACTGTTACGCACGGTTCAAAGTTTAATAAAGAAATTTAACTACTGAAATATATATGTGACTTATGACGAATAATCTTTTACGTTTTATTTACGTCACCTTTATTACATTTTAATTTATACTTTTTAGTTTTCGGCTAAGTGAATTTAACTTTTAGTCTAGAAAGTAGAAGATATGTATAATTAATTATTAAAATATTAATTATAAGCACCAGAAAATGGAATGATAAACAATACAAATTACCAGTAACATATTCTATTAGAATTTATTTTTTGCTAAATTAATTAAATCTTAATTTGGTATACATCGTTTAATAAAATAAAAACAATCTGTTAGTATAAAATCTATCATTTTCATAACTCATTTAGAAAATTCATCTTTCTCTATTATGTACATGAAAATCCTTAACTTTTAAACATAATTTAGAACAAATTTAAAATATCACATATCAAGACTGTCTGTATAATACAAACAATAAAAAATAACTTAATTAAAATGAAATCAATTGCAATGGCCGTGGGACACAATTATAATAATAATAATAATAATAATAAAACTAGATAGGTACGTATAATATATTCGCACTTGTGGCGAAATAACGACTTCGATTCTCACAGTTTTCAGTCCTTGTCGATAGGTTTTGCACGAATCAACCGCGGAAGGAAACTTGAGATCACTATAGCCACCATGCAACGTATAGGTATAGGATTCAACGCCTCGAAAAAAATCGACACAATTCACTGGTAATTTTTTTAATCGTTTCCATATTCATTAGGATGTAAATTTCTTATCTTGAAGATATTATGTCGTTAGGATATTATTTTTTTTATTCATTTGACAGTCGTATCTATAGGTAATACGTCTTGGAAATATGACCGTAATACAATAGACTTAATTTAAAAACAATATGCATTTTATTAATTATTATAAATTATGCGTTTTCGTCCGAAAACAAATTCTTTCCTACAATCCTTTTGAATAATTAATACGATAAAACGGAAAATGCATAATATTGTAATATAAATAAACATTTTCATTTTGTTTTTGCTTAATCCAACAACAATTACAAGAAAGCAAACCATGTTTCGTTTCGATCTGTTAAAATTTAAAATTCAAGAATTTGTCCAGCACCAATCTCGAAATTACTATTTTAATATTTATGAACATTCCAAAGAAAAACGTGAAATAAAAACGACCCCCGAAAAACGCTTAAAAACACAACAACTAAAACAAAGAACACAAAGTCAACCATAAGAGGAGGGGATAAATATAAATATAAACAAAAAAAAAAACAATTCCACTGAGCGAGGTCCATCGAGGACCCGTTGTTGACGTCATCGTTTTTTTTTTTTTTTTGTTTAAAATATCCGTAAAAAAGGGTAAACTACCCCCCAAAAGCTGTGTACACGAGTAATCCGGTTACGGCTATTAATCCACATGGTGTAATTGGAAAGTTATTCGAATGACAGTCACGATAATATTTTGCAAAATATATATTATATTGAAATGAGAATTAGCAGTATGTACATGCTGCCAGTTGGTACGTGAAACAACGCGGCTCACGCGATACATTTAAAACATCCGTTTTGACGAATTGTATAGGTACCTGCTGTAGTGCGTAACAAAGGTACGGTTTGTTATACGTTGACGTTTAATACCTAGGTATATGCAAATTGAAAATAGATTTTGGGTTAGGTAACGACTTTGAGTCTGTGGAAGGCGCTCTTGTTCTCCCCTACCAACTCATCCATTCACCCACCGAAATTCTGCCAATCGATGTGACAGCCAACATTGAGTAGTTCCGGTTCGATATAATATTGTGTTAATGTTCAATCTGCATACGAAAATTTAATTATATTGAATTACTTAACATTATGTTATTATGTTGAACGAGTGACTTTTTTTTATGTGGCTTAATAATCAATGAGAAACTTACTTAAGCAGACACGCGACGATAGTATTTCGGTTAGGTTAGGTTTACGCAGCAAATCGTGTTCAATACGATAAATAATTTCTGTAAAAACAAAAAAAAATAATAACAATAAAGGTTAAGCGTTTCTGGAAATCATTTTTTGTTTTTTTTTTTGTTGAACGTAGTTAAATAAGCGCTTTTAGTTTGATCTTTAGCCGAAATTCGTGACGACCAAGTATATCACCGTAGCACCAGCACGATCTATACATACAATATGCGCACAATAACAGCACCCAACTACGTCATATAATTTGTTCCGGGTGTATCTGGAAGAAATATAATATAATACTGAGTAAACCCGTGAAATCGTCATCATCAAACCATAATAATAATATTGTCTTGACACGAAGCCTAAATGAGAGCACTCGCAGAGAGACTGCGTGGTCGGCATGAGTCCTCATCTCGGAGATTAGATAATATACGCTTACCTCTATTCGCCGCAGCGATAGCGATGGCGGTGGCTTAAAACTTGTAGTTTGATCACACCGACCCACATCGTACCTCACCAACGGGAGCTCCCGGACGTTAATCACCGGGGGGTTTTAAACTCCGGTAAGAAGACACTGCGCCATTAATCCAAAGTGCGTGGGAGGTGCAAGTAGTTGCCGCGGGTGGGCAGGCGCTATACCGGGCGGGGAGTCTCAGACGCCGTTTTATTAATGACCTAACACTTGTTAGGCAATCTTCTCGCCGGCGCACATTACTCACGCAGATTTCGTTCTGAAAGGATTTAACGATCAGTGGCGAACGGTTGGCGGGAGAGGAGACGGTCTTTGCTTATTATTACTATCACGCGCGACGGACGAACGTGAATGTGGAGTGCTAAACTATCAACGCCCCCGAGCTTCGGTCATACGACGACGAAAAGGAGGATGGCTGACATGGCGGAAGGGAAGACGATCGACACGACGACGGAAGGGAGGATTATGACCGAGCCGAATGACGATACTCTTTCACGGAACGTCATAACATTGCAGTAATCGGTAGTATGCACGACGGTGGTCGGGACACCCCATTTTTGCGAATTAAATATAGTATAGCCGGGCACACGGTAAAGAACGAATAAGGTTAGGTTGGCCGTTTAAACCTAGGCCGGTCGGGTCACCATCACCAGAGGATAAAATAATGTGTATCGATTCCATTTCACCATTCCACGAGCCATGATGTGTGTATGTATACAAATATAAGCATATACGTAGTGATTCACCGAGCATACACTCTTACATTTTTTCATTTAATATTAGAATTCTGATCCTGATTTTTGGAATTTTTAAATACACTTAATGACTATATTTCCGAACGAATTGTCGATGGTTTTAACAATACTATTAATTAGCGTCCTGTGGTCGGGGTGTAAAATTTTGTTTTTACAATATATGAGAACCACTTTTTTTGATTATTGTAAATTATTATATTATATTATTATACTATTATAATTATTATATTTTTTTTGACAATGTTGATGTAGGTACGTACCTAATTCTAACGAGTAGCTGCTTATTAGTTATCTAAATGATTTAAAAAATTATACTTTTTAAAAATAATTTTACAAAATAATATAAAATATATATGATATAGGGTCTAGTATTTTATTATATTTTGACGATTTTACGAATTTTAAATATTGATAGATTATATTATTATAAATTGCTATAATGTTTCGACATATTCTTTCGTATCTTCTAAATGCTGAACATATACTATCATGGGTATAGGTACACAAATGTAAGTACCTAACTCAAAAACTACTCGTTTAATTTTTTGTTTTGATAAGTTAAAATTCCCAGATCCAAAAATAACTATCCACTAAATAATTTACAGTAACAAATGATAAGGGTGATTTCTTTTCTTAAAAACATAATTTTGTATCTCTACGGGCACTCCTTAAGCAGTACAAAATATCTGTGTAAATATCTCAAGAATTGGGATGTTGGGAGTGGGTGAGTATACTTGATGAATCACTCTGTAGATAGTATACAATATTGGTCCATCTACAGCCACTACCCTAGACCAAGAACAATAGAATAGTTAACCGAAACGTTTTGATCGCGTCGAACAAAACGTTTCACCCATTGTGTGTATGCGATCGCCTCTCAGTCTTGTTTTATTTCGTTTTGTTTTTTTCCGTTCACATGCTACCTACCTACGATCAACCGAACGCAGTCCGCGAAATAAAAATAAAAAACTCAGTTATAGGACGGTAAACAATTAAATTTTGCGATACTTTATTGTTTTGTTACTCATGTGTGTGTGTGTGTGTGTGTGTGTGTGTACAATAATTATTATGTCGTACATTGGCGTAAGATATTTTAACATATATGTATACGGACATATTCGATACACTTCAGACAAATGCTGAAACTAATAATAATATTATATATCCACAAAAATAAAACGACGTGGACGGCCCTCAGTATGACGGATGTATGATAGCGAAATGAATCCGAAAAGTTGCGAAAAAGATATTTAGCGGATCTCATATAACTCTCAAAAACTATCTATTCGATAAGATCATGCTTTGAAAATAACTTTATAAACAAAACGTTTGAGTGGTTTATTTTGTTTCTATTTTCATTCGGATTTAGCGTAGGTATATTATAATATTATTATAATACATTATTATAGCCATTATATTTATATTTATGGCTAACTATATGTATGAAATTCAAACAATTTTTTGAATACGATTAAAAACTTCCTTTCGGTATGTAGAAACTACTGCGTTTGGTGTAGTGTTCCCTATCTACTATAAACAAGAACAAAATTGAGATGAAATATTTGGAATTGTTGAAAAAGTTAAGCCAAGGATAAAAAAGTACAAAACATAGTTGTTTTATAAAAAATATAATATAATCTATATATATAAGAATCTAACTTGATTTTGGAGACGAAGGAAACCGGTTTTGAACCCTGATTATAATAATAATAATAATTAACTAATTACCAATTATTTTCATGTATTCACCGATAACGATGTCTGTTTCTTTTTTTTTCTTTTTATTTTATAATTGTTGTATTATTTGTATAGCCAAAAAATAGTCTTATGTTTTTAAATTAAAAGGAAGTTCGGGCAGCTATTATTAGATATAAATTGATTATCAATAACCATGATAGTGTGTATCAATATAATTGTAATGCTATTTATTGAATAATTTGATGTATCGTGAACAAAAAAATATAAGTACTTCAACAGCTATTATATACACCCTATAATACTGATAACGTGGCATTTAATATTATATTATTGATGTTATATTATTATATTGATACCGTAATTTAAAATATTATAATGTTGTATGTATTATACGCAAATATTGTAAATTTTTTGCTGTAAACAGCAAAATTGCATACTTCTACTTTTGAAACTATTTAACTTTCAGATAAAAAATATATTTCATTAATTGATTTTCATTGAGCATGTTGTAATTAATGTAATAGTTAAGATTGTTTATTGGATAATCTTATACAAAAAAATAAACTTATAATAAACACAGCAATATTGTTACGATGACGAGATATTTAGTAAAACATTATTATTGCTATATCATAATATCTTCATTTAAAATATTATAATGTTAATGTTATACTCAACCATCGTAAATGTATTGCAGTAAACAGTACAATTTCATACGTACACACATAAAGATCGCGTATATATTATTGTGCATCACGTGTGTTTAACATGCACGCACGCAATTTTTTTTATTATCATTGTGCGATACATACTTTTTTATTTTGTCAGGCCATATATCTTGCCCGGGGATCAAGAACTGGTGTTCCCAAAGAAATAATAATAATAATATATACGTTGCATTTTGGTTTCATTGTATATTAATATTACGACCATGTGATACGATGTTGGAAAGAATGACGAAACATAGGATTGTGGTTTGTTTTTGCAAAAATACCAAGCCCATTGACTATATTCATGTCATCGCAGTCACTAAATAAAACTCTATGACTTAATATTCATTGAAGTGTGTGTATACTGCAGAGTAAACTTAATATTATTATATTTTACAATTTTTGTATTGTATATAATAATCCAGTGATATCTACCAACCTTTAGAAAATCATGTGATCTGTGGACTGCAGGGTGCCGTATGCTAATATTTCAGTAGATGCATACATCAAATTACGCAGTAAAACCTCCATAAAACCAAATCACTCGGTACCAACAACTAGTGATGGGTCATTACTTCTGTATTCTTTTCAAAGTACCTTTAAGTAACGAATACACAATATGGTCGTTACTTGTTCGTTTCATCGGTGCGAACTACTAAATTACAAAACTTAGACCTGTCTTGATAACAACAGTGCGGTCCCCGACAAATAATTGTTCACTTTGTACAACACTTACCAACAAAAATAACGTAATATCATATTACTAAAAGATATCGAACATCTTTTATTCTTAAATGATTTAAAAAATCTAATGTATACAACAAAATTAAAATGTTTTATTATTATAGGTATATATGATTTTTTTCACGCCATACCACGGTATCCGTAAAAGGTTTTGAGTTTTAAGGACATTCTGAGTGTACACATATTTTAATAACTGATAAGCAATGTGCCTTTGTATGTTTCAATTTATAAAAAAAAGTAACGGAAGTTACAAAAAGTAACGAGTTTTAACAGTGTTATACTATTGTAACAGTACCAAATGTAACGTAAAAAATTATTATTATTTTATTAATATTATATTTTCCACTTTTTTAATATCGCGATTCTTCCCGATCTGCCATTCGTCGTCTCGATATTATATTTTATTATGCTGTGCGCACCTACACACCAAATCGCTGGTTTTCTGATTGCACTTTCATCCATATAAATGTATTACGCATACCTATCGCATATTTTATTCAAAAGACAAACGACACACGTACTAGCTATAAATTATTACCTTAGAGTCGCGAGTGGTAAAATATTCAACGATAACAATACGCGTTGTACACCTGTTGTGGGGTAAGCAGTACTTCGAATGTATTTATTTTTGTGTACGATTAGCATAAATGTTTAATAATCCCCCGCCTTCCTCAAAAAAAAAAAACTTATATTGAATTAGGGGATTCATGAGAGGCGAATAATTTATTTTACTGAGAAAATGAACTCGTTCACGAGGCGCGTGTTCTATATTAACGGCGTTAAAAAACAACAGTGACAACATTGTATAACTTCGCGTTGTGCACAATATTCATGACGTGCCTCAGACGTCGACGATGGTCTGGTCGTTCGATCTGCTTTGAATCATACCTATCTACTATTTATCAAAGCACACGTTTCGGAGAAATTTTAGTTGCAGTTTGATGAATTCGGTGTGTAAGATTTGTAGAAAAACGAGTGCCATTCGACTTTGAGATGGATTTCCAACAACCAACGTAATATCATCATAATATTGGTATATGCTGCAATGTATAATACAGACACGACCTTGGCTTATCGTTTTTAATTCTGGAAATTCAATCTCCCCATTAGAAACTCTGTTTCAATTTGCTTCTTCGTGTATAATACACACTAAACAATTTGTTCGTCATTGTGAACGTAAACGCCAATAAAATGAAATATCGTGCTTAGGCATTTAAAAATTAACTGTCATTTATCGGAAACTAAACGTGCATGATGTAATAGCTGTGGTATTTTTCAACCACTACGAAATTCTCAATACGACAAGTGTGTAGTAAAAATTAGAAATTAAAAAAAAAAAATTAACATCAAGCTGAACCATCCTGCAAATCACTTTGAAAAATCGTTTATGCTATATTATAGTGATGCAACTTTGCTATAAACTATAGTCAATTGCATTTAATTTATATTTAAATAAATATCTTTGATTATATGCTCCGTATTAAAGTTTAATATTTGTATATGACCCCGTGGGCTAGTATATTATATTGTTTACACATCTCGTATATTGTATACGTTGTATAATATTATATATAATTATGTTTATTTTATGTAACGATTGCAATATCACAACCGTTTATTATCTACGCCGCCGATAGAACTAACAGATAAAATGGGTAGCGTGTCATGTGTTCGAAAATCATGTGTTCGAATGCTGTATGTTCGAACGTTAAGTGTACGAAAAATTGTCTGTACGAAAGATTATATGTTCGAAAGATTATATGTTCGAAAGGTAGTATGTGCGAAATTGTCGATAAATGAAACTAAACAAAAATAACCCTAATAACATTAATCGAGTTTTCATTATATTGGATTTCACACAATCTTATCTTTATTGATTTTACGTGGGGAAAGCATTATAGATATTATTAAAAGTAATTTTTTGTCATCTATCAGTACAGTTCGATACATCATTACAAAAGTATCGAACACAATTTCCTTTGAACGTTGTTTTTAAATAATATTTTATACAATTTGTGTAAGTGGTTTTTTTTTTTTAAATGGCTAGTATACAGACATTTAAAAGTATACATGACAAGGAAATGTTACTTGTAAATAATTATGAATACATGTTTGATAAGAAAAGACTGCGAATACGAGATCAAAATAATATATATTATTGGAAATGTACAAAACGATGTGGAGCAACGTTTCGGACAATATTTGAGCACGGTGAACATAAACAAGACAATTGTTTTATTAATAATGACCATTCTCACCCACCAGATACAGTTAAACACCATTGCAAAATTCTAAAAAATAAAATTAAAAAATGTGCTCAAAATTCACAAGATTCGCCAAATCAAATATATCAAAACGAAATTGCAAATTCCAACGTTATAATTTCATCTCAAGTAACTAAAAACGCATCCAAGCAAATCGTAAAAAGACAAAGAAAAGGAAAAGAACTAGAACCAGTTTCATTAAATTTTATACCTTCCTTAGAACTTCAAAATACAATTTCAGGACAACCTTTCCTTTTGAAAAATGCAATCGAAGGAAATAATAAATTTATGATTTTTACAACTGTTCAAAATTGTATATACTTGAGGGAATCAAATTTTTGGCTCGCTGATGGAACCTTTAAAGCTTGTCCTGGAATTTTTAAACAGATATTTACAATACATGGATCAATTTCACGAGGTATTAATGACAACATTTGTGTACCATTGGTATACGTACTGATGACCAACCAAACTGAAGATGACTATAAAACAGTGCTAAACGAGTTTAATAATTTTGCGATTAAAAATAATATTTATTTCGAAAGTAATAAGGAACTTGAAATAATAACGGACTTTGAAAAAGCTTCAATCAACGCGATCAATGACGTCTTTCCATTTGTAACCCATTCTGCTTGTTTTTTTCACTTTTGTCAAAATATCTGGCGCCATATTCAAAAAGAAGGGCTATCTACAAAGTATATGGAAGACCTGGAATTTAATTTGATTTGTCGGCATTTACCTGCTCTTTCTTTTCTTCCAGTAAATAAAGTACGTATTAAAAAAAATTACATAACACTTACTTTTTTTAATTTTATTATTTATTTTATTACTATCTAATATTTCAGAGTCATGCAATGTTAATAATAATATTATTCGTGGGAACTTGCAATTTTTTAAATATATTAATATATTTTTTAGGTAATCGAAGGTTGGGAAATTGTGAAATTATTATTTAGTGATAACGAAAGAGAACAATCACTTTTAGAATACTTCGAAAATACTTACATTTATGGTAAACCAGCTATGAGACTACGTGGACGTATTAAACCTCAACGACACCCCCCCTTATTTCCAATTGACATGTGGTCAGTAGCTTCAAGAATTGATGCAAATTTGCCAAGAACAACAAATATTGCTGAATCATGGCACGGTCGACTTAATAGGTATAGGAACAATATATCAATAACCATAACATAATTGTTACAACTAATTAAACTATTAAAAAATGTTTATAGATTAGTATCAAAACAACCAGGAGTTTACAAATTGATGAGACAGTTCCAAAAAATTCAGAATGAAACTGAAAATTCTATAGAGCAAATCATTCAAGGCCGAACAAGTAAAAAAAGAAAAACATGCAACGAAGAACGGGAACAAAGAATTAAAAAATTAGTTCTAAGACTAAAAAATTTAGACATAAGTATTATTGAGTTTCTAAGAGGAATATCGTATAATTTAAGTTTTTAGTTTTTTTTTTATTTAGCATTTACATTTATTAACGACTAATTTATTTTACGAATTTTTGGTACCTATTTTTAAATTTAATTTTTTACGCAGAAAATCGAATTAACGAATATTAAATATTTTGGTAAAATTCGTGTTTAATTTATCGATAATTTCGAACATACGACTTTTCGAACATATAATCTTTCGAACAGACAATTTTTCGTACACTTAACGTTCGAACATACAGCATTCGAACACATGACTTTCGAACACATGACCCCTTACCGATAAAATGACAGTAAATATGCGATTATCAACTCTGAATGTGAAACCGTTGATAAAACACATGATTTCATTTTCATATGTTATTCGTGTCGATATAAGTGATTTTGCATGTCATTATACATCGATGCTTCATACTGTCGGATATGCAACTATAGTAACAATGTTATTATTTAATATTTTATCGAAACTAATAATAGATTAAACTATATGTAATAATTAGGTAGTTGATCGTGGTTCAAATTAATACGTACATTTGTGTTCAATATCAACATAATGGACATGGTATTTAAATATTTCAGAAAAATTGATCAATACTTTTTGTTCTTTATTTTTAAAATGATAATTTATATACGTAGACATAAAAATAATACATTTGTTGAATTTTAGATACTATTTTAACCAACATTTTAAGTGAAGTTATAACTCATGACATTCAAATAGCTTATTATTTATATATATGCAATGCACACTTTTTGGAACATTTGTGATTCCAAAACATAGATGTGTGTGTAATCTGGTGTTGGAATTTAAATCAATTTAATAAAATTAACGATTGTAACTAATAGAACGTACATAAAATAATCTATCATCAACCTTAATTGTGCATTCAGTTTTCTATTTGACCCACGCTATTTTCTTTCCGGAAATAAATCGATTTTCTATTCTACTATTAATGTGGTTTAACATTGAAATACCATGTCAATGTTTGCTTTACAGAAATATTAATAAAATAATATTATTGTTATTATATTATCATATAAGTACATACAATAATATTATTTTATTATATTCCAGAGTTTAAATTAAAAATTGTAACTATAACAAAAAAAATATAATACATTTAAGTCGATAATATGTAAAAATGAAAACAATAAATGCCGTGTCATAATATATTAAAACAAACTACATTTAATAATAATACGGTAGTGTTTTGTCCAAAAACGTAACAAATAAATTAGGTATCGATAATTTCCACAATAAATATTATTTCAGATAATTTATTTCCACTACCCACATTCGCAGTTGTTATCGAATTAATTTTATATTTAATTTCTCCCGTTGAATCGTGGCTGATATTTCAATTGGTTTCGAAATGTAATTATTTTTAATTTTACGAGCACACTCGAAACTCAGACTCCTGCACAGATGTTGAGCGAAATATACAATCGAAGAACCATGAGTGTAATGTTATTACTGACCGAACAATGTTTAACAAGCTGCTACTGTTTTCGTAATTGATAACTCAGATTTGTTTCTAAGTATTATTTTCCAACAAGATCATTCATCGAATAAATTTAACGTTTCATTGCATCCGTGCAACGAGTTTTCGCCGTACTTCGCGTTTACAATGAATTTACGATATGAGTTTACGATATTATTGTTTTCAAAGTGAATAATATTATCAGTGTGCGAAAATTGTCCACGACTATTATGGTGCCCGTATTCATGATAGGTTGTACATTTGTGAAAAAATCATTCATACCCTAAAACGTTACTGTGATATAAACATTTTTTTTAAAGCATTTCAGTCGGTAATTTAAGATCGAAAGGCGACGCGCGGCGCTTCACGGGGAGCGAATATTTTTAAGTATCACAATAATAATCTGAGCAATAATTATTATTAGTCTTACTTCTGTCCTAAATCGTTGCCGTTCGAACAGAACCATTTTTAATACTTCTTATTGGACGTTACTGGTTTTCGATCGATAGTTTATCTGCTGAACAATTATATTCAGTCGATTTTACCAATTTATGCAATAATAAAGAAGCATACAACCATAATTTCCAGTGTGTACTTAGGTATTCAGAATATTATTGTCCGTAACACCTAATCTATTCTACCCATCCTCAACACATGCTACAAACCTTGTGTGAGCACAATTACATTATTGTAATTTAAAATTACGTCCAACACATACATCCACACACACAAACTGAGTACCTAGGTACAATAAATCGTGTTTTATCGGTAGTATAACTGTATTAATTTGGACATTCTTAATGGATCACCGTGTGAGAGTATTTTATATTATTGTTATTTGTTTACGTACATAACGTATTGTTTCGGAAAAACTAAAAGTACTAATAAATAATGAATTATATACTTTTATCGTCGTTGTATTTCAACGGTCCTTATAATATGATAAATTATTTCTTTTCGTGTTTCTGGGAAAAGTATGCGACACGTTCACGCGAACGCACTCGACGCATTCGATATCATTGTATAATATTATTTTTATCTTGAACCAGTGGCGTGTCGGTAAATAATCATGACGTCCTACTACAGGATATAATAATTGTTAAAAGTTCAATGAGCTCACATATGTGCACTCATTATAGTATTATTATATGAAGTTGTCTGCATTCGATTTTTCGAGTTGTAACCCTTGAAATAAAAATTAATTTCTACATGAAAAAATACGATTTTTCTTTGATTTCAGGTACAAAAACTATATACAATTGTCATACTATTTCAATGTATCCTGAAAATACAAATACATTTCAATTGTCACAAGACCACACAAATTATTTAAAAAAAAAAAAATCATTTCTTACTACGTCACAGTTAATAATTACTTTCATAACTGCTGTAGTTTGAACGAACTACTTGTTTTTAAAGTTGTTATTTTTTAATTATCAATTGATACGTTTACAATCTATTCGACCGGGTATTCGGATTACTTTTCAAACAATTTTCTTACAATGATTAATTAATGTACACGCGTAAGCTCGAAATAAGGAACCAATAAGCCCAGTGCCACCGTTAGAATATTTTTTTTGTTATCAAAGAGCAAATTAATTTTAGTGTATATGGACTTAATGAGGATAAAAATATAATGACCAATTACTCAAAAGTATGCATAATCATAGATTAAACGATAAAAAAAGCTTATGATAAGATGTAATATATGATGTAAAAAAAATTGCACATAATAATTATTAGTTTATGAATTGGTTATCAAAATTAAATGACCAAAAGTTATCGTTTTCAACTTCTACGTCAAAACACTATTTAATAAGTAATAACTGTATTATAATTGAATTCCGAACTTTAGAATATTATTTAGTACTTTGCAGTGTGTTCTAAAGTCTAAACTATAATAGTGTTTCGTCTAAGATGTTTGTTGTTCATTATCAAAGTATTCGGTGTACAAGGAATAAGACGTATTGTACGCGTTTAACGTATGCGTTTAGATGCCAAAAACAGGTGTTGTCTTAGTCAAACGTTATAGGCAAAGTGTATTACATGAACTCGGCCGGAGAAAATGGATATTGTAGACCGTAAGTATAAAAAACAAATTAAAAACGCTGTTAAACTATTTCTAAAAATTATCAATCGCGTGTTTAAATTTTAATTGCTGTGGGTATTTAAATTTAATACATTTAATGTATTAAATATATACATGACGTAACAGAAAGACCCGAAAAAATTAAAAAAAAATATATAATGGTTAAACGAACGAAAATTATATGTAATAAGTGATTTAAGGCTTACTTATATTATATCTATATTTTGAAAAAAGTTATTATGAAACAAACTAATTTACTTTAAAAAATGTTAAAAAGAATACATTTCTTGATCATTAAACGTTTTTTTCAATTTTTTTTTAAATTAGATGTACAATAATTGAGTGTATTGAATTTTTTCCAAAAAAAATTTAAGACAATGTCAGCGCACTGTTTGTTTTCTCTCTCTTTTCACAGGCAACATAAAAAAAAAACGTATTTACGCAGAATCACAAATTAAAATCTCCTATTAGAAAAACGATAGAGAATAATATTTCTGAGGGCATGACATATCGATCTGTATAAATATTGTCTCAAAACAATTTCAAAATCACTTAAATGTACACATTGCTTTTTATTCTGAAAGTTAAATACAAAGTTGTACAATAATTGATACATCATACCTTCAAAAATATTATCATCTATAATAATTTTTGTAATAGGAAATTTTACATTATGATTACCCAAAAATCATAAAAAACGGTTTTATATGAAAGCGTTTTATCCATGTTACCTGCAGATCTGAGATACATCCTCTTAAGTCTTAATACAATTTATATTTTTTTTTATTTTTAGAATTAAAAAATTTAAATTTAAAAGGATAGACCATGTTGTAGAATAAGTGTCTATAAAATATCATTTAGATACTCATCTCTATACAAAAAAGATTTTAATGATCTTTACATACATAATTGGATTTATATAAGTTTTTTTAAAAAGTTTACCGGCTTCAGCTGCTTAGGTTATTACTTATTAATGAAAGATGTATAATATTAGTATAATGATTTTTTTTTAAATATGATCAACTTTCATGAAACGTAATCCTCATTCACAATAACGAAACGTAGTATTAAACAGGAGTTGAGTTGAATTTTAATTTTAAGAACTTTTCAATACACCTTCAATAATGTTATGCGTCTCGTAATACAACTGCCGGTTTTTGGTATTGTTTTTTTCAATATATTTCAGTTGAATACAATAAAAGTATTTTGATTGACTAGCTAAATACAATGAAGCTATTACGATTGGCAGACCAAATACAATTCGGTATTGATATTGACAATTATTATTATGACTTCCGGTAAATCGGAATTGTTTTCTTTAAACCATCGCCACTGATGTATTTTAATTTTAATAAAACCCAGAACAACAACCGTTTTGTTTTAACTCACCTATATCAAATTATTTATTTTTATAATCTCAATTCATTTCTTTTGCATTTTAAGTTTTGAATTAGTCTGTAAAACATCAACGATTACTAAGATTTATCTTAGTGTCGTTATATATTATTCAGGCTATACAATATTGCATGCTCTGACGGACTGTAGCGTTTTGTTTTACAGTTGATTATGATATTGATTATATTTGTTATGCAAATAACTGCAAATTGTAGCACTTAAGTATATACGTTTTTGCAATATTGTTTTAATAATTTATGAGCGAATGTTACTAATACCTACTATAATACTGCGATTTTCGGTTAATTATAAAATTAATTATTTATTCGAATCCATTACGTGTTTATTGAATACTTGATATCGTAATAGTTATATGAAACACTAAATTATTGTTCACAGTGACCGTGAACATCTATACAGATTCGTGTCCAGATGGGTATTACTATTTTTGTTTAAATTCCTAAAATATATTTATAGCTGAAGGTGGTCCATCAAAATAAGCTAATGAATTTACGTTTGTCTTCGATATTATATGGCTCCTGTATGTCTGGCCATATCCCACACTCCCTCAATCCTCCCGTTCCGTCATCGTGGTTAAGTATAATTCCGGTAACCTTTTAGGTACCCACTGCAGTTGTACCCATAATATGTATACCTACTGCCCGTGAATATATTAGCAACTTTAATTCCTCGTGGGAAATCATATCTCTTCCACCGTCGTCTATTGGATCCTAGTAACAGAATGGACGTTACCCGGCTTTGGGAAACTAAAGGACGGAAGCGACGGAAAGTTAACGCCCTTTCCCGGTATAAGGATGTATTGGTGGCGGTGCATAGGCTGGGGATAATGCGCGGACAAGGGATGATTAGAAACCATGTAATACATGCGTATTAAATTTCCAAAATTGTGAGCACACGTCTTTAATTTTCTGGTTCGGGTCGGACGTTTTTAACAACATTATATTGAACATTATATTATAATTAACATCATCATTGCACCCATATACTTGTACTTATTTTTGGAATCATCAAATGTGCGATAAAATTCATAAAAATATCGATACGAATATTATTTAATAGGTTATTGGTATTAAATAGGTTTTATCATGGTGTGATCATCGATGCGAAAACTTTAGGCTATAATTAAAACAACGAGCCACACCATGCGTGCTTATTTATCATCATGCAAGCTCTCTATTTTACATTGCGGTGAACCGAAATTAATGACGACTGATTCCATGATATCGTCGTATCGGGCTCATCGATCTGACGAGCATCGTTACAAAATATTAAACCCTCGAATCAATCGTGGGTTTATTATTCTACATATTTTAATAATAAATATTATTACATGTGAATTCGTGGGAACAACTACAGAATTGTAAGTCGTCAATGGGGGTAGAGTTTCATCGTTATTTTATCGTGGGATATTGTATAATGGTGTTAAGGGATATCCTGGCGGTGGATTGAATACGTGGTATCATACTCGTCCAGAAAATTGAATTGTAATCTTTCGTGATAAAGAACTCTTGACCTCCATAATGCATGTATGCATTATGTGATATAGTTTTGTACATAATAGACGAACTGGCAAGGAGGTGTTGAGTGGTTCAAGACTCGTGGTAGATAATATATTAACCACAGAAACATGAGTCACCTGATAACCATGGTTTTCATTAACAATGAAACCGTGGCCATTTTGATCGTATAATATGCTTAGGTACCCGTGGAATTAAGAATGGCAGGCTTAAGTTTCGCTAAATTTTAACAAAAGTTCACGAACGCTACTGCTAAAAAGTGAAATGAAATCGTCTCAGTGAGGTATCCCATGGTTACAGTATGCCCAACTAGGAAACTGTTATTTTATCGACGTTCTATAGTGTCGAAGGGCGAAAACCTATTTAATTATTAACACGTATTATTGGCTTATATTCAAGATGATATACTTGCATTAGATCGCGGTGGTAACTTTTAACCGACACACGTGTTTTAATACCAATCGTTTGTACTGCGACAAGCGATAATAAAATGGAAAGTCAAAGTTCTCAGTGTAAGTAAAAGTTCCTAAAATTCGGTAGGAACCTTAATTGCAAGAGAGGACAGTGCAGTTATTTACAACCTTGTTGGATGCATGATGATACGATTCGAGTGTCTTATACAACCTGGAGGAAAACGCCAATGAATCATCAGACAGTCGGGCAAATAAACACTCCGCCAGGGTCGTATTTGGGGGTGAGACGGACAGATCACTGTCGCCTCGGCGTCTGATTTTCAGGAGGTGTCTGACTTTTTAATATTTGTATTGTTTCAATCCTCTCATATGGCTCCGTTAACTATTATATCCGGCAATTAATATTATTTTTTATGTGTACTATTATACTACAAATTATTACATAACACATTTTGTCACCACAGCTAATGTATCATGGTCATAATCATAAATTCCT
This sequence comes from Myzus persicae, assembly GCF_001856785.1. Taxonomy (NCBI): domain Eukaryota; kingdom Metazoa; phylum Arthropoda; class Insecta; order Hemiptera; family Aphididae; genus Myzus; species Myzus persicae. Next base: position 268,726 of record NW_019101908.1, on the reverse strand, counting down.
TAGGCGTTGGAAAAAAATTAACACGGAAAGCGTTTTGATTCCCTGCCATAAATGATTTTAATTGTATTATAGTTAATTAATTTTTCTAGTCATAGATCAGAAAGAAAATTCAACTTAATTTTATTACAAATATTGTTGTTTAAAACTTTTTTCGTCATATTTTGAAGTTTTATTTGTTTGCCTTTTGGTGGTTAGTTCCTAAATATTGCCTGGTAGTAAATATGATCTAGGGCTTACAATAATAATTTATCTGCCAGCTATCATGTTATCGATAATGCCTATGGAGTAAATCACAGTGGTTTGTTATTAATAATTCCTGATATAGTTCATATTTTATTTCAGTTGTTCAACCAAAAAACCGTTGTAGCCCAATACTGTTTTGCGGGTTCGTTTATATATTATATTGCATAATATTTTAGAGCCTTTGTTGGGCAAAAATAAAAACCAAAACATTTCGAACCATAATGAGATTTCTAAGCTATAGCGAAGACACCACCATATAATAACACATATAGATATACCTCGTCTCTTTTCTTATTTCTTTCTTTCTTGCTCCCTATTTTTTTTTTTTTTTTTATATATACGAATTCGACTCTTTGTTTCGTTTCTCCGTTTTCCCCCAAAAACTAATACCAATCCGTAGTCAGCCGATACGCCGAGAAAAATAAAACCCATTAAAAACTTTCGTAGAATAGTATATGAGTATAAACATAAATACATACTTTCTTTTTTATTTCAATCGATCGCGGGTCTCGTGCTTTTCGACCGTCCCGAAGATAATATAGATATTATGATGCAGCTTGGGTGATCCATTTCACTGACTATACAATCATTATATTTTCTAATTCAGTTTTTAGCGTTTGAATAAAATATGAAGGGAGTTGAGGACTAAAACCCACGAGAAGCGGAAGCTACTCACATACATACGTTTTTCCGGGTCACGTAAACTTGAAACTCATGTTTTATACAATCGAATATTTTGAAATACATTGAAATAATTGCTAAACTTGAAAAATTAAAAATATGTCAACTATGATAAATATTAGTGAACAATTAAATGTTCATAGTATATTTGTCCTAAATAAACATATTTCATTATTACATAATACAATTTAGTGTTTAAAGTTAATACAAAAACATAATTTTTTTAATTTGTATTATTATTTATAATTCTTTAAAAAAATTAAATCAAATTTAACACAAATAAAGAAATTGCAATACCGTGACAATGAATTATAGAGTGTTCTGTTACCCTACTGTCCAGTGGCAGAGTTCACAAATTCTTTCGTTTTCGAATTAAATTTAACACAATGTATTTTAATAGTATAATATTATATAGTACAAATATTATTCTATAAAACGAAGAACATATAATATATATATATATATATTATATCAGGGTAGTCATGGGGCTAATTAGACTATATACCCCTCTCACCGATCGTGTTTATTTCAGTCTATATTAGTAAGCAAGAAAAGTTGAATGTCTATTTTTTAGTGATGAATATTCTCCCCCCCCCCTCATACAAAATTTTTGACTACGGCTCTGTATTACATAATATACGCGCTCTGTCCTGGTTCGATTGAAAAACGACGCTGTTTTGACTAGAGTCATTTTTAAATATGACGTCATATAATTTGGATTATAGACACGAGCTTTTCTTTGATTTATATTTTATACATAAATTGTAATAATAATCAAAAGGAACCCTGATGCGAACTATCAAAACACGAGAAGAAAATACTAACGTCATGCACAAGTATGAACATTAAGACTAAGTGTAATATTACAAGGAAAACCGGAAATAGTCGTTGGAGTGTAGACGCCATATTTTAAACAATACTTAATATTTGAAACATAAAGAACTGAATACGCAGAACGATTCTCAACAGCAACGGAAAATTATTGAGCGAGTGAGTATCATTTCAAATTTGATTACCTCCGAACAGCAGTGCTGGGTGGTGCATTAGGTATATTATATTAAACTAACTATAGTGGGGAACAACGGAATTTGATACGGTTGATTTATGGATGGGAATGCTTAAAGAGATTATATTATCAGGTCATATTTTGATATAAATTATCCACCACTAAAGTTGTTGTATATAGTCTAATTACGTGACGCCTTCCCAAAGCATCAAAATATAGGAACCAACGAAACAACATGATATTATACAAATTTGAATACATTGTGCGAGTACCTACCACCGCGTTAAAGTACACTGAGATGTTATAATTTGCCTTTGAAAATTCAATTGATCATATTTTATAGCTGTCGAATTTACTAGGTATCTCGGAAACCACTGATTATCAGTACCTAGGTACAATATAGTTACCAATATGTATTTAGTGTACCGGCTTGTCGTCGAACAGTGACACAAATTCAATTGCTATATACATTTTTGTAATGCTCGAGTTAAACACGAAAAATCAGTATTTCATGTCATTACTTTCAAGTTATTTCTGCTTGAAACTATCTAGAATAAACAATTTGATGTATTACTTTCTATTGGAGTGCAGTTAAATATTTACAAACCACCGACAAATGGCTGGAACACATTTTAATATGATATCAAATTCAATAAAGTAGATAAATTCGTTGATAAATTAATATATTTAATAACAAGCCATTTTTCACATTTGAATATTCGGTTGTATTTATCATATATGTTTATAGTTTTTGTATAAGCCGTTCAACCCCACATTAATTATTATTTCGGTCTTTCGACAATTTTATCTGACTCAATTGCAAGAGTTATTATTAATATTCATACATTTGTATAATGGTTCATTTTAGTATGCCTCTGTGTCGTCCTTTACAGTTGAAATGCAAACTGGTATTTTTATTGTATTTCATATCCGACGGTGCTACGACTACGAACCCTCGAAAAATGGTTTTAAATCATTTTGGTCAGTATGAACTTCCGAAAAGGAAATTGTTTGTTATTAGATAGATTATGTAGTTTGATTTTATGACCATTTCAAAAAAAAAAAATCTATTGACTATAATATATATATTATGTATTTGTTGACAGCTACGGAAATGTATTTATTAATGGAATTATTCAGTTTTTCCTTTATTAGAAACTGAATTATTAGAGTACAACTTTGTTTCGGGCTTTGATTGTACATTGAAGTCTAATAGTTTTTAAAATACATTACGTCACCAATCGACCTACCATAAACATTTGATTTCAGAAGTATATATTTTTCGTTAATATTTCGTTCAGTAAATAATTAAAAATAATTTTACCAGTATTTATACAGTTATTCCTAAGTTGCAGATATTATAACACTCAAAAATTTAGTTGAGCGCCGTCGAACAATTTTGGAAAAAATTAGAAAGAATTATTATTATATTTCCTAATAATTATTGAAATTATATCCTCTGAAAACTTCGCAAAGCGATGTTAAATATTTTTGTTAATATTTCTGAAAGCTTTTATGTTCGTATTGACAGCTGGTATAGCATTAAAGTATGGTCGCTGACAATTTAAAAAAAAAAAAAACTAGCAAACATCAATAGCTCACATATTCGATGTTTGAAAGTTTATTATTATTATTATACGATATAAAATATGTGAGTTGTCGGGTCAGTTTTTTCTTTTATAATATACGCCATGACAATTCTTTTGGCTATATATTTTATTTATCGATGAATTATTCTATGAATGATATTATTATATTATAATAATATTTGCAAGTGATATAGAATATATGATACTCAGTCAAATATTGCTTGGTAACTCGAAGTTCAAGGATTTTTTCTGAGAAACAGACATAATTTGAATAATGGTAAGTTATTCGAGCTGATGTGATTCGAGAGCATTAAGGGATATATTTTTATTTGGGATATTGTGATTATATTTTTATAGGTAACCTACCTTGGACATTTGTGTCATCAAGAGTTGACTGTATTAATAATTTTTTGATATTTTGATTTATTTCTAAAACAATTTTATTTCATTGGCATACGATAAAACTTAAATTCATATTAACCTATTTTATAACATTTTTCGGGAGGAGAGAAAATGTGAAAGGTCAGACAAAAAGGATAGAAAATAAATTAATAAATATTACGATTAAAAAAAAAATAGTTAAATTGTGCATAGCATATTATAAAAAGAATTAAATATTAGCCATAAATATTTGAACGATTATTTCGATTATAAAATATAATAATTACCACACTTTTATGTAATCATTTTAGAGGCATTTGAAAGCCAAATGTTTCAAATTCAGGTCCAGATTATTCGTTTCAAATTCGATTCAAGATGTAGATCGCAAAGGCGTCAATTCGCTTAAAAACGTTTTTTTTTTTAGTCTCGTACGGATGATATAAGTTAGGTCGACTGGAATAAATTAAAACAATAAAATCATGATATACTTATATTAAAATATTATTAAAAACGTCCGATACTGAATAAAAAAAAAATCATAGCGCTGTACAAACAGCCATGTTATATGATATTAAAGCTCACCATTTAAAACTGTATTAAATTCGTTCGTTCAATAATTTATGTGTTATTCACTATTTGGCGTCTGTATATGTTCCTGCGTTGGTCCGAGACAATAACAGATGTAGATTTCGACAACAGCATTTAATTCACCGTTGAAATATGATGTTTAAAAACAAAAACTTTAATGATATTACGAATAAGAGCGGACTAACAATAAATAATACCTAGTTCGGAATCTCAAAACAAATGTAGCTTACGATAACAATATAATAATAATATAGTTATCCTATTTTGAGACTATATTGAAACGGCGTGCTACGAGGGTACCTGCCTGCCTACACATTGTTCCCCGCCAAAATTAAATCTTTATACCTCGCGACGTCATTGTAGCCGACGGTCGAAATATTCATCTGGTACTATTGTTGCGTCATAAACCCGTATTACAATAGTCGTATAATAGGTTTTCTAAATACTGTGCAAACAATATCATTATTGCTGTTGTTATTATATTATGACGTATTACGTTTTGTGCAGTTTTAAATTTAATTACTTTTGACATAATTACTTACTGTAGCATGGCAAAAGGGTTGCACTACAATCACGACGCCATACGGGCCGAGAGACACGAGTACCTATATAGTAATAATATTATTATGATAGTTATATAGTGACAGCGCTTAAAAGAATAATCCGTCGGTTTATATTTTCTACCCTAGATATTTTATTTTTTCTATGAAGACTAAATTAAGAAAAAAAATGAACATCCGTCAGGATACTTCGTTTTCAGTGTTAGTAGTTTTTGAATTTTAGTCCTGAACAACTACTGACGAACGACATCAAATTTTTTGTCGATATGTGTGTATCATTAATCAGCACATTTCACTCTGCAATAAATAATAATAATTAGTCCAATCTCACTCTGGACTCATAAACTAAGTAGGTATTCAACTATGGTGTGAAATTATTTTGTCATGGTTTGAGTGGGGGGAGGGTGGAGCTGATTTATTAACATGCATATGTTTATGAATCGCAATATAACACAACACAATGTCGCACAAAATAAATACTTTGTATAATATATAAAAACAAAACTGGAGAATATACTATACATTTTAAATCGCCTGTTGTATACTCTTTGTTATGAAACATATTATATTCAGTGATACAATCTTTAAACACTCGAAAATTAAATTTTAATTTAAGTCTTGAGTACTTTATTCTTTCCATTATACTCAATTTCCTTTAGTTTACTTATTAAAAATTGTGGGTTTTGTCCAAAATAATATACTATAATCCTTTTCAATCTCTCAAACTATATATTGTTTACTAAATTGCATTGCAATCTTTATTCATAATTTCTCCTGATACAAATAAATATTTAATCTATTATTCTTGAAACCAAACTCCAGTGCACACACGAGAGTAAAACATTTCATATCATCTATTATGCATACAATTGTGTTAAGAATTAAGATATTGCGATATAATACTCCATTTGAATAAAATTAGAAAGATATTTAGACAGCTCTCCTGTTTTCAAAAACCCAAATGACTGATATATTATCATAGCGTATTTACATAATACGCAATTGCATACTCGATTTATAAAAAATAAAATCACTGACATTATGTCGATAAAGAGATTTCCAAGACGAAACAAACAAAACATAGAACAAACGCAACAATATAAATCATAATAGAATACTGTAATGACCAAAAATATGATACTTTGTAAAACTAAATTGAATCCATTTTAAAGTATCTCGTCGTTTACATGCATTGCTTTATTGCTGAGGTGTCCAACTTCAGTTATTTTGTTTTATGTGTTTTAACGGGGACCGTTCGTAAACCATATTTTCATCTATTTTGATTCGTCACATCAATTCGTGTAGTACCCGATCGTTAATTTAAACACCCGAACCATCGACGCCGTATAAAATATACGTAATGTACGTACAATGCAGCCTATACACAAGTATGTCAAATGTCAACCACAAACATACAATTAATTATCATTGAAATAAATTGGCATCCAAGACAAAACCAATGAAATATCGAAAAGAGGACAAACGCGACCGTATGCAAAAATAATAACACTAATAACCAAGAATATGATATTTTTTTAAAATTGAATCGAAACCGATTTAAAGCATCTCTTATGTTTACCTACTACGAAACTGTGTATTTTTTAATGTGTTCAATCGTGAAACGTTCGAAAACCGTATTTATGTCGAGTTGTTCGCTGTGCGCCACCCGTCCATTTAAGTTCAATATTCTGCGACCCGAACGTGTCACTTCAACTCTCGTTGTAGTACCCGATCGTTAATTCAAACCCGAACCATCGTTATCGTATAAAATATATATTACATTATGCATTATATACGTACATATTATTATAGCCAATACAACTACACAAGTATGTCAACCGCAAACATAAAATGCCCATTGAGTTATTTTATTCAGTGTCGTAGGGCGTTGTTGTTTATTGCATCCTTCACGCGAAACGCCCAGCCGAGCCGCCACCCCCCACCCCACTCTCGTGTGTACCGTCTGTGTGATATATATATATACATGTATGTACTGTGTATTATAATAGATATACTTGTGTGCACAGCATTTCGCCGAATTTCTCTTACAATCCAGTAGTAGTTTGGTTGACTGTTTAGACGTGTGATTTTCAAACAGGACATAATCATATCGATCTGTCGACTCACGACGACCATTATTACGCGGAGAGACGGTTTGAATAAAAGCGAAACCGAATATTTTTGAGAACGCGCAGAGTAACACCGTCACCCATCCCAGTGGCGAGTGCTCCTACCAGAAGGACTGGACAAACTTCACTCAAACGTTCCATAAATCCGTCGTCGGCTGACTCATTTGAGTGAATTATATTAATAGTAGTCAGGTCCGGATATGAAGTGGGGACTTGGAGCTGTGCGTGTTGTAGTGCAAGGGTTTCCGAAAATGTGGGTCTCCCACAGTCTTGCAACCAACGGTAAATACAGAAAAATGTATTTAATTTAAATTTTAAAAACGTGTGTTTAATATGGAAGTTAATAATTATTTTATTCAACATGAAATTTTCATCAAAATCATAACATACATTAATGTATTTCAAGTATTTTATGATGAATTAATGGTGTTCTGTAATTTAGATATGAAATCTTTTTGTGTCGTCCGTGCTTGCCATGCAAGGCCAATCATAACAATATTTATCATTGCATTTTGTAAAACATAATTATTTGATCAATCATCTTTATTATTTCCTGAGATAATACACACAAGAGTAAGTGAATTTTTCTCAAAGTTTTATTGGAATATATTGTGTACTTGATTACTATTAACTATTACGTCCTAGTGAATGATTTTATTGTTTTCTATAAACTTCAAAATAAATAAATAATTTAAAATACTCAACAAGTATTGTCCCGTTAGGTAATTTATTTCAGGCTCTCGCAAAAGCACGTTCCTCCCAAGGTGGATAAATATCGTATTTGAATTGCTGATCTTTGACTCGGCAAAATAATAATATAAAAATGTTTGTTGTTTATTTGAACTATGCACATTTTGTTTCGCTAAATAAATTATCATCATTATTGTTATTGTTATTATTATTATCATTATTATTATCGTCATCATCATCATCATTATACATTTTTATAATCATAACACCTGCGGACAGCGCGCGGGACCGTTTTCAGCGAACTGGCTAATATTTTACTGCGGTCGGTCCGTAACAAAAACTTGCGCATATGGATTATGTATTACAATAATGTACGCAGCTCGTGGAGTAATACCCCGCACGACTGCATTGAACAATGCGAACAAAAGTCGGCCACGATAGTGCGCGCACGTCATATTTTTAATGCGCCCGATGCAATACATACGGCTAGCACCGCACAACTATTGTCATCACTATATATTGCCATTTCCCATCGAGCCTTCTACGTGTAATATTACGTTAATTTGCCCGGTCACATCTTATGCGTACATAACATTATACGCTCAGACAATGAGATACGTAAAATATGATAATAATATATTAATGCGGTTCGCGTTATTCACCTGCGATGATGATTTTATACACGCGCTCCGTCCGTTTTGCACCAATCCCGGTCAGACCGCAGTGTTGTACGTTCTTACACAACGATCGCATTGCAAACGACATTGTGCAGCACGCGAAATGCACCAAAGTGTGCAGTGCACAGTATGCACCGAAGTGCAAGCGCGGAGAACAGTGTGCACTGCGTCGGGATTTGTGCAGTAGTCGTTGCATAATTATATGGTACTGTGGACGGAATGATCGCGTTCGACGACGTCACGGGAGCTGACCGATCGCGCTTAAAATTATTTATTCATAATAGTATTGGTACCGATGTTTCATTTGAATCGTTTAAGGTCGATCATTGACCACTTGCACGCTGTCATTTTTAGGGTTGATAAGTCAATTATTTTGTTAAATAATATAGACGATCATCGTTTGAATTGAAAATAGATTGAAACAATTTAATTATTTTACTCTGGACGACTTAAGTCGAATTAATTGAATAAAAACAATAATTATACAAAATAATTTAATTTTTCAAAATTTGTAACAAAACAATTTGACATTTAAAAAAATTATAAAAATTAACCACTCAATTTCGATGAATGTGTTTACAATAAAAATTTTTATTAAAGACAGATTTCCCAATTGGCTATTTAAATCAGATTGTAAATGTTTTATTTTCAGTATTCAAAATAAGAAAAAATGTATAATACGCGCAACGAATGAGTTAATTATAATTTATGACAAAAGTTATTTCATTAGTCGTGTATTCCTGTTAAATCTTGTATAGTTTACGCATGGTTGAATGTCGATGGAATTAAATTGGATGGGAAAACATATTTTACCAAAAGGTCAGAACCGAAAGATAAGAGCGATTGGTAATACCATCAGTATTGACCATAAATATAGTTAGCGCAATTGGTATGCCGAGTTGTTGCTGTGTAAGATATACATTCTGTCGGTCCACTTATTTATATTTTATTTGTTAATTAATTTTTTCACAGATGACGTGACGTCAAAACAATAATTTCCCTCTCCGCATGACGTGTACGGCGATATAAATACACGTGTACGCAGTTTTGACTTGTTCCCCCTCTCACCCGACACACTGTCCGTGTGGATGTAGCCACGCATTTAGGCGTACGCTTAAAATACGAGAAATCCGTATATAACTTCAACTTTTCTCCAAAACACGCGGTTAATTCGTGCGAGTAGCTGTAAACTTGGTAATCCTCTGACGGGTTAGCAGTACATAACAACAAATATATATATTTATATGTATACGTACGCGTTTATATTATGTACAAAATATTATACATTCCGCTTACGGTTATCTAGTTTTGTTTCTGTTTTGTTAGAAGTGCCGCAGAGAGGATTTGTTGTACTTTTCTCTAGTTCTTTCCCTCGTAATTTACATATGTCCGGTTGCCGCATCGTTCGTACGCGATTTATAAATTTGTCATCGAGTAATGCTCCATAATTATTATTGTTGTTATTATTTTGGGATGCGTTGAATCATTAAATACAGATTTCGGTGACAAGTAGATGCAAATCGATAGCCGGCTTTATCTTCGCGGCTCACTAATATTAATTACCTGACTAGTAGTTATTCCCGTAAAACACAGCCACCGCTCAACGAACGTAATATACATATACCTATACAATATTATAACAATTTAGAGATCGAACGAGCCATAACCACTTAATAGTTGTCCTATTTCTTGTACGCAATGCTTTTTACAATAATATTATTGTAATTATAAATTCGAGTTTTCTGTTCGCCAAAACCGATGGTTCAAAAAAACTCAAATTCAACAAACGTATAGGAAGCCAGACTTGATCAACTGGAATTAAGAATACTATAAACTCCACGAATTTGTATGTGCCTATATTGCCTATACATCACGCCGTGTCACATAATATTAATATAATATTATATAAAGACAATATTTATTCCAGCTAGAGTTTTTCCATCTCGTTTCGATACGTTCACCTCGACGACGCAGGGCATAAAAACCATAAGCCGTCGCGTATTAGAAAACGATTCAAAAGGAGTTCCGTAGTTACATAATAATATGTTCGAAATTCGTATCAAGTCTCTAGGACTGAAGTTTTCTGAATCAAGACAATAAAACGAAAATGATCGAAATACACTCTCTCATCTCTCTCGGATCCGAGCGTGTATGGAGCGTATTCAAGTTACTAGTTTTCTCGTTTTATAGAAATACGCTGGATTTCATTGATTCGTGTCGTCCCTCGACGGTTAAAATAAAACCTGCGAATATAATATAGACGCACACTGCAGGAACACGCGTCACGCACCTTCGGCGAACATAATATTATTATTATTATTATTATTATATACACACTTGAGCCGCGGGCGCAGGTTTTATAATAAAGAGCTAGTATAAGGTGTACGGTTTGCGATATAAAAGGAAAATAAGACGACTCATTTCTCGCACAGTACCTGCACTTGTATCGGCCGTAATAATTCGGTTATAACCGAGAGGTTAGTTTTTATGCACGCCAGTTAAATTAATTCGATTGGTTATTGTTGTCGGATTGAATTCGATTGTTATATTGAAAACGGTCGCGCGTTTACATTTTGAAATAAATTAACTGAGACGACGACGACTCACGGTCGAGGCTGAAGTACGTGGTGGGGTAGTAGTAGTAGTTGTCGGCCAGCGTTTGTGTTGATAATCAGAGTGGTGAGGAAGGGGGGTGGGGGTTGTAGGATGGTGGTAAACGAATTCACAATAATAATGCGATTTTCTTATTTTCGGTACTTTTGTTCCGCCCGCGACGAATAAATTTAAATATTTGTTTTGGTTAATTCCATAGAACGACGGAGACGCTCAGACACGTATAACCGAGGGAAAAAATGTTTTCCGACCGATTTAAGCCGCCGTCGTGGCTCGGTCGCGTCGTACAAATAACACTATTTTATCTATATAATAACGTATAATAATACGACGACCGAAGTCATAACCGCAAATCCGGCTACGCGACTTATGTGGTCGGCTGCGTTCGCACACACATATATAATAAACTAATATTATTATTATTATTGTGACTATATTTATTGCACACCCGGTCTTCGCACGCAAATACATTTACTCGCAAGCCCACACACACACACACACACACACAAACTCATGAAATTCCGAGATTTATAATATTGTAAATCCCAGCGGTCGGCCAGGCATTTCGCACAACGACCACCGAGGAATCGCTCGGTTGCAACGCGTATATTATGTTATTGCATCGAACGGTTTAGTACGATAAGTCATATTAATATTATGCGCTGTTATTATTGACTCATCACGCCGCCGCTGATCGGTCGAGCACGAAAATCATACGATACGATATCGAATTGAACGACGTTTCGAAAACATTACAATGTAGTGACTACGCTACCGACCGCGCCCCCGTGTGTTTATTTGTACGCTTAATATTGCGATGCCTCTCGCGTGCCATAAATAATACCGTCTATAGATGGGTACCCAGGCACTAATAATATATGTATGTTAACGATATTAAATATAATATCGCGCCAATAATACTTCATTAACGTTAATACGGCTGTAGCACTATCGTATTATATATTATAATATCGCGGCATTACGATACAACGACGACGACGACGACGACGACGGGGCGGCAATTATGCGGCGCGAGTACGTATTATATTATTATTATTATTATACTATACGATCCTGCGGAGTGGCGCGGCGTTACTCGTGTGAAAGGATAGAATAGTAATAATAATAATAATAATAATAATAATATAATAGTATTACACGGCACATCGGCGTGTGAGAAATGTGATTATCGTATATATTACACATACATATATATTATGTGTGTGTATAATAGTAAGTGTGCATAGGTATATGACGTGTACGTCCCATTCGACGGGCCCTGCTACGATGCGCCCGCCGCCTCCGCCGCTGACGATAACGAAATGTGCATGCCAATTTCATATGGTAAATTGCGTCCCGTCCGCACACACCCATACACGCTCGCAAGCGGTATATTACAATATAATATTGTATTATATCATTGCGATATAGTGTGGTACCTGTTCACACGTAAAATAATATTATGCACAGTCGTATACGGAATATAATAATAATGACGCGATACACGCACGCATAATACGACGACGCTCGCTTAATACGCGCTCCTCCGCCGTTCGTAAGTCGCCACGCGTACATAATGTCATGATATTATCCGCCGTATTGTACGCGGACGGCAGTCCTGCAGATTTCCGACTGCCGATACCGGACCGTACGGTTATGAATAATAATAATAACAATAATTACTATCGGTGGTCGCAGGCCCGCGGGGGTGTATGTAATTCGACCGGCATGCCCGCCCCGGTGATCTACTAAAACGGTCCGTCTGTTAGAATCCCGGTTTTTGAGATTTTCGAGACGTCTGCGATTTCGATTCGACCCGAAGACCTGTATATATTTTAAAACACTCACATATTTGCCGCGATTTACTACTACTCGTATTATGAGCGAGGAGTGTCCTAGCTGTGGACTACAATACGAGTACAACCTATACTTGGTTTTTTTTTCAAAATATGAGAACCGATCAAGTTTTCTGTAAAATATATTGTCGAGCCGAAGATTTTTTCGAGGCTATTATTTAGTTACCCACAAAGTTAAGTTACTAAATAAACCACTCGTCCAAAATTCTATTCGGATACAACAAATTTTCAAAAAAGTCATCTGCTCAATATTTCATAAGTAAAAGAACGGCGATTCTCATTAGCTGAAAACAGAAATTTGTTTCTCCACAAAATACTCTTTTAGTCTGAAAATTCTCAAGAATTTTGAAAATATGGTTATTATTAAATAATAAATAGTGTGTTCAAAAATTCCACATTACTCTGATTTCAAATAACTGCTATGTAGTCAAACAAAAAAAGGGGGACCTTATTGTGTGTTTGCGCCTTGTCGGATGCGTGACACAGTGTTTTTAATTCTTATAATATTCTTCATTCGAACAGTCTGCAGTGCAGCATTCGGTATATTTCTCATTTCTAATATCATTATTTACGATATTTCGTGTCTGTACTATTATACACGTGCAGGTCATTATTAGCTACGCACAAGCGATAGTCGCCTCGAAAACGCTTTGGTCGGTATTATAAGCGCGTCGAGTCCCTCATATATACGTCATCGTATGTATATGAGGTGCGTATACCTGATACGTCACTAGGGCGAAACTAATAACGAAAGAAATTTGCATTTAGTAGGATGTATCGTACGAATCTGAGAGACGTGAAAAAAAAACATTCGACGGCTGGATCTCTGCAAAAAATGCGTAGCCAGACGTCGGTCTCGCACAAATATATTATTATATACATAGTAACCATGGAAACGATATTTTTCGATCTCGTCTCCCAAGGACCTTAATACTCTACTCAAATTCACTCGGTCGCATGACACGCGAATATTCATTATCCTTGATAATGTGTTCGGCAGTGCGATGAACTTGCGTCTAAATAATAATACCGTTACTCGTCAATATACTATATAATAATAATTCCCTATAGGTGTATATACTGGTTGTTTTAAAATTACTCGATGTGACTGCAGTAGTTGTATCGGTATTTGCGCTTAAAGTTTCTGCAGGTCGTGTAGCGTTGAGAAAATATAAGCTGACTACGCGCATTGGGTTTAAAATAGCATCATGTTTCGTTTAGTTTTGTTTTTCATTCGGAAATCGTTTCGGAAATTTTTCCATAGCGAACGCGGTAAAATTCGTGCTAGAAATGTTTGGTATGCATCGCCTCTCTATATGTACGGGTTGCACATCGACGAGCACATGTGGTACCCTGTCAGATCGTATTTCAAACCGCTAAGCGGTTTTCGTCGAGAATCACGATAAAGGAACGAGCTCCCAACCTTTTAAGACGAATCCGCGCAGACCATCATTTCAGTGAACAAACCAACTCCGCCGACAATAATTGGTTTTCAAACGATTTTACAGCAGCTGTCAAACGATCATATGATTTTGTACCGATGCCTTACGCATTAGCTGCTGCAGGTTGTGTTCGTCGAATTTATCGATACGTTTTCCTTCTTCGCGTTCAAAATGTATGGGAACCATAATGCTATCGGTCGCGGTGCTCGTTACCTGCACGGCAAAACGCCTATACACCACTAGAACTCACGACTCCAAAATACATTTTACATACTTTTATTGAATAATTTCAGTCGCCCCGCAGGACGAGTGACGGAGATTGCCTTATACTGTAGCGTGAATATTATTATTATGACACACGTAGGTATTATTATATATATTATAGATCCTGCAGTGTATGTCACGGGCGGCAGCGATTCGCGTAATAAATGGTGGCATAAATTACAGGCGAAGCGATGACGTTGACAATAAAACAGAAATACAATTTCCTAGTTGGTCATTATTCACGGTTTGCAAATAGGTCAGATAATATTCGTTTTGGAGATTTAATGCCGATTTAACGGGGTATTTGTCAAAATCCGCTCCGCGGAGGAGCTGACGACGACCCGTGTGGTGAATGTGTGTCGGTGGCTATGACGATGTTGAGAAAAGACAGGCTGGTGGCGGTGAGGAAACGTGTACCAGGACCAGGGGGGTTTGGGTTCTTTTGCAATAATGTCTTCCGATTATTTATTTGTCTATAGAACGAATGTTATTACTACTGTTATTTGTGCGTAAGCGTCAACGACAGAGACGTGTCCGACGTTGTTATTTTATTAATATTATTATTATCATCATCATCATCATCATACATCATATAATTCTTAATATAGTTATATTACGGTCGCGTCGTCAATGTGACGAGAACTTTTCGATCTGCTCATCGGAAAAGCTCCACTGCTGGTCGAATGGCTGTAGAGGCAGGGAGTTGGGGGGTCGTAAAAAACTATATTTGATTTATAAATACAATACAGTAGTACCATAACACGTTATCCGACACAGACATTTGATCAAGTCAATAATATTATACTGTCGTCGTTGTGTTAGTATGTCATTGATCCGTATAATTCTGTTGGTGTGAGTTTTGTCGTTCATCGCGATCGTTGGCTGGAATGACAGCCATGTGTTGCTCAAATTGTCGACAACCGTTTTGAAATATTTCAACACAATGTTACAACAATAAGGCGCGTCCATACCCGAGCGTATTCAGGGCGGCGCTCGCATTAAATTGTTTACGATGAATTTCTGCGTGGACGGTAAAGTGAGCAGATTCAAACCGAGCAAACATGATCGCGATCCATGCTCAGCACGAGCCACTGACTGTCGGTCTCCTGGCCATGATCATAAGGAAATCGGCGAGCGAACGATGCTCATCTTGAGCGTGCTCAGGCGTGGACGCGTCTGTATATCAGCGGAACTTTCGGGAAGCCTTCAAAACCGTTTGAAGGGCGTCCGAACTTGCTATAGTTTGAACCTCGACTAAAAAAAAAAAAAAACAAATGGAAGAAACAAGACATTGTTTTCATTTTCCATTACAGTTGTTCATTATTTATTATTTTGAGACACGATGAATAGAAAAAATCAAAATTGAGGTATCTTCGTGCAACTTACACGGACACGTTTTACTCATTTTATGCCTCGCGTGCTCATCAAATCGTCTATTTTTTTTGTTGGCATAACGAACATTGTGGTTGGCAGTAAACTTAATCGTATATTATTTTTGGTACAAAAGGTACACAACGAGTACAAAATTATGTCTGTTTGTTTTTCATGAATATATCTCGATTACCAGTTTTTTTAAATATTAATCCTTTAATCGAGTAACTAAAAAAATTAATATCGATCAACTGGACGTCTGTACAAAATATAAGTGGAATTCTAGTTTTTAAATTGTTTTCGTTTCTTATATTCCGGGGTCCATATTAATGTGTGGATCAATGCAGTTATAGTGATATTTTAGTATCGCATTTAATTTGCATCGCTCCTGTTTGGTTATAAACGGTGCTGACGTAAACGTACACTCCGAGATAACATTTTCAAATAAAAGGGTTTTTTCCTCCGTCGAGGAACGTATTCAAAACGAATAAATCCGATTAGTTTAAGTCGAATAAAATACTCGGTTTGAAACACATGGCCTCCATTTACTATTTAAAATGCAACAACCTTGTGTTTGTCGTGCGTCCGGGCTTAAGCCAATTACTCACATCGCCATAAGGCCAACGGAAAATAAAAATAAATAAATTTAAATGCATAAATGGAAACACGAGGCTACGGTAATACTGTTTAGCGTGTGCATGTTTTACAATTTTGGTATCGTACTCATAATATAATGAACACGGGTCGTGTTTTCTTTTTCGAAGTATTGCTTAGCGTTTCGAAACAATATTCTATGGATGGTCTCGCTTTGTGATAGGTGAGCTCGGAAGGTTCATGGAAAAAACATAAACACATTATTCAGAGCACACTACAATTACAACAGTCGAGTACCCACGCGAAAACGTAAACAAATAAATAAATCATTAAAAAAAATAAAACATATAATCGGATTCTGACGGTTTTTTTACGATTACCTACACCGACAGTGCGCTTATATTTGCACCTGTTATTCGTATTAAACATTATAACATACCTACTTAAATTGTGTAGTACCTCTATATAATAGTATGGCTATGCGATACACCGTTGTATTTACTCGATATGAACGGGTAGAAAAGGTTATCGAAACACACCCCTCACCCTACCTATATAAACGGATAGATACAGTCGCAATAATGTTTGATTATAATATTGCGCAGGAGCGATTAGTGCTTATGGCATCTGAAGTTTCGGGAAATGTGTTTTTTTCGTTGAAGTGAGATCGACGTAATATTATTATTGGCTGCATATTATATCATAATATACGACGCCCGAGTCCCAATAAAACCCTCTTTCGAGTCTTAATTTTTTTACGTGCACTGAAAGTTTAGTTGAGTCCGTAAAATTTAAAACACAATACAGAGTTAGAGGTGTTTTAATATTATACTGACAGAGTTGTGGGTCAAACTTTGAAAAAAAAAAACTTTTTCCTTTCCATTTTTACACACTTGTGTGACCATTTGTAAGAAAATTGTGTCATACAGGTATGGTACGGTACAGGTTTTTTTTTTTTAAGTTGATTTTAAAATATTTGATTAATATGTGTCATTTACTGTACCTGTTATAAAGTTGTTTGAAGTGGTAAATACATATACATCTAACGTCTTATATTGGTAAAAAACTGAGTGATTAACTGTTTGCGTCCAAATCTTGAAATCAGCTATTTGGTCTGTTATTCATTTGTATAGTATTAATACAGCATTTTTCTCTAACTTAATTTTTTTTTTTGTTGCCTATGTACGATATTTTTAATATATTTCAATTAGGTTCGGTCGGCGTACTAACTTAGTGTTAACCAGCCGTTTTGGCAAAATCCATTTCAATTAGAACTATTAGGGAAATGCACAATACAATTGATGAGAAATTTCAGTGAATATAATATTTTACTTTGCCAAGTGCACGCTGAATTACCTAGGAAATTATCATTATCTCGTTCATGTTTATGGACCGGTATCATTGATGTAATATTTGATGAACTATCGTACCATAAACGATTTTAAATTTCAACCAGACGGTCGTGGACGTATATACTTGACATCGCAATTATTTACATTCGGGCGATTCTTTTACGGTTAACCAGGAATAATCCAAAGAAATTCTGGACATTTTATAAATCTAAAACAAAATTGTACCGTTCTCGTAGAAATATTTAAATTCAGTGTGTTTGAAAATAATCTCTAAATTTTGTACCTCATACGTAATACCTACTATAATGTTAGGTATGTAATTTTTCGAGATAATTCATATTATATATTATCTTAAGGACCAACGGGAAACAGCTAGTCTCACTTGGAGTTTGACAGACCAAGTGACACAATGTTATTTCAATATTACATATATTTTAAAACAGTGCGGTATGACACGATTCCGAGAAATTTTAATGCCATGCCTTAGCCTCCGACCTCCATATTGTATTATTATAATAAATAATATGAGGCGAGACGTCTCCGCCGTTATTACACGCTCGAATGCCGCGGGGAAAACACCGCTGGCGACCGTATAATTTATTAACAAAATATAATATGCTTCTTGCTCATCTCGCTAAACCCATTCCTGGACTGGTCCCTGCACAGCAGTCCGCAAGTCTTTCCGCGTTGATGGTCGTCACTCGTCTGCACGGCTCGGTGGGTGTACGCCTCCCCCCCCCCCCGCACGACAGCACGGGAAACGTTAGTAATATAATCGTAATTTTTATAACACCTATTGTGTACTTTTCTAGTCGATAATCGTTCGAATAATTATTGTTATGCATTTTATCATACGTATCCAATCGATACGTTCGAAAAACAAAATAGCGCGATGCCGAGAGTGATACAGTCGTGTCCTAAAAACTATAAACTATATAGTATAGATCTGAGAGGACGACGAAAAAATCAGGATCGTATGGATTTTTTTTTTTTTTTTGATACATCCTATAGCACATACACAAACCGGACATCCGGATCAATCTCTCGGCAATATCGGTACTGGTAATTTCCAAGAATAAAATATCGCAGTGAAGATATACGGTCACAACTGTACCTACCAATTAGTACTACAGTCGAAAACAGAGCAGATGAACACTGTGAAATAACCGCAGTAATAAATGCACAGTAAAACCCAATATATTTACCATTAATATTATGTAATGCGGGGTGTTTCACCACGCTCACCGCTATTTCTTCTTCAACTATGTAACTATTCGACATTTGACTTTTGGAATTTTTAATAATATACTTAAAGTCCGTAATATTATTCAAACCCTCGAGATGTTTTTTTCTACTTATCGGGATAATGTTTGGTTAATTATTCGTATTATAACCATCACAACATTACACTCATATTTTATGTTTCATTATTTGTCGGGTCTGCGCTCAAGAAATCCACTTTCAGATTCTTTGGATGTGTTACACCGAAACGATGAAGCAAGAATAATAATTTATTCATCAGTCAGAGAAACAACCGGGAGCTTATAATATATTACGCGCTGGGCGCTAAATTTTAAAACGCGTTTTTGTGTATAAATATTGTATGAAAAGAATAACCGTTGTTGCCCTCGCGTTTATATTTTAAGACACACGGCTATTTTAATAATGAAAGTAATATCAAATCGTCAATTATTATTTATGAGCAATCTATAATCTGGTTAACCGACTCTACATTATATCATTTTATGCTCTGCGGCCGAATTACTGTCCAGTCGTTGTGTACACTGCTGTTTGTTTGTACCGAACATGTTGTGCAGATCATCGATTGTTGTATCAGTCGAAAATTACAAAACATTTTTTCAAAAAATCACAATTATTAAAAGACCCGAACCCCCCAAGTTATTTGCCTTCTCGGATTATTAAACTGGGCGCTCGTGTTAGTGAATTTGAATAATACTTATGAGTATTATTACGTACCTAATTAAAGTTACCAACATTAAAATGCCACATCTCATCGTTTAAACTAAGTTGGGTTATAATAATGTGATATATTTTTTTTTATTATTACCAATACTATCCAGCAAACTTTTCAGAACGATATAGTATAGTAAAGTTACATCTCATCTGTATAGCAGACATCTTCAATGACTTTGCGATTAGGGTCATCGGGAAGCAACAGCCTATATGAGATGTCCAATGGGTGATGGGTGGGTGATGGTAATGTTTGGTAATTTAGTATCAGCCATTGCAGTATATTACCGAGATTTTAGTTATAACTACTAAGGACAGTTACACTTATAACAGTGAATTGCTTATTGGGTTATCGGTTAACTTTAAGTTGGGTGAAATATTAAATTAGTTTCTGAAAAATGAGCAGTTCGCCATATACCACTGGACCGTCGAACGCCCTAAGGTGATTGAAATATATTATGTCCGTTATTAGTCTACCATAATTATATGAGCGGGATTTTCCAACAGGTATTTATTCCGGGAAATTCAGACTCGTTGAAGGCGTGTCTGGGCTGTCCGTTTCATTGCATTCGATATATTTTATGAAGAGTATGCGCCGCGGGATGAGGATCTATGTAGTTAGATTTACTATTATTTTGAGTCTCCTTGAAATGGAATAATAATTTATTGTAAGTTGAGATTATTCCAACACAGCCAAGAACATAATAATATTATGTCCATTTCGATTCATAAAATTTCAAATCCAACGTATTGTTGTTTGTAAAAAATGGTACTTTCGTTTGATAATTTTTTTTAATTCGCTTGTACGGTTGTTAACATTGTAGTTTATTGGGGCAATTAAAACATGAACGAAATACAAATGCCAACTTGTTAAGTATTTAATGTGACGACAAATCGTTGTAAATTCGTTTGTTGGTCTTGGCGACCACACAGTATAATAAACCGCGCATGCGTGAACGAAATGAAGACTGTAAATTACTGTTTTAAAAACACTCTATTTTTTTAATTTGTTATACACGAAATAAAATGTAAGTATATAATATATATATATATACTCGTTTACAGCTAAATTCTCTATCTGTGAATTCATCTTCATAATTTCGCATTTATAGAGGTGGAAAAAAGGCAACGATACCCTTAATCAACCTCACTGCACTGCCGTTGTCTCCCGGGAAACATTATTCTTTATCAAAACCTATTTTAAACCTATGTAATAATAATACAAAAAATCTGGGATCCGTTTTAAATGTCAACGGCAAAACTGCGTACAATTGTAAAAAGGAAAATGTTTCGCACAATATAATGAAGTATAAACAAAAAAATCGACCAGCCCATTATAAAATGTTCACGTTCAGTCATATTACATTGTTACTTAAATATCATGAACAGAGAGAGAGAGAGAGAGAGTAAGAGAGAGATGTCGCCATATGTATGGTAGTTATATTAATTATCCACCGTAATAATTGGCGTATAAACCCCTTTGGTTTCAATATAAAATATTCCTTAAATCCTTAAAATCTCTACAGTTAATTGTAATGTTTTCATAATTATTTGATATTATAGATTTCAAATTAGTTACATCAACGGGCGGGGTATAGGGGTGTTAATGGGGTACGTACTCGCTGTTAACAAAACTACTTACAATTTCACAATTGCTTTTTAATAATTTTTGACAACAACACAAATATTTTCAAAGTCATATTTACCTAGTTGTTTTCAAGTTCAAATCGATTTGACTATTGGCTGTTCAATATTATCATATGGATCCATTATTATACGTACCTAATAATAATATATTTTTATCGACAAACGGTGATCACTATAATCGGCATCGATAATTTATTAATACGATTTGATTACCTCTTAATTCTTATCCACACAGACAGCAAGATGTCAAGGTATATTATTATTTTGTTTGTTTCAATTAAAATATTTAAATTCATATAAGAATAAATCCTATTATTTTCATACTTTTAACCGAATGCCAAAACATAAATTTAAAGTTTTAATTTGGACCACACCCCCTCAAAAAAAGAAAAAATATCTTGGGACAGCCTTGTTACATATCGCATTATCTCAATAACTTTAAGTACTCACTCAGTAGTAATTAATTGAGTTAATTAAAAAATAAATAAACGATAAGTGATGGATCTTAAAAATAAAAGTTTATTTGCACAAACTTTTGTAAAAACAAAGAAATACGAGTTCGTTTTATAGGAAAAATATATTTTTATATTTGTGTACCTGGCTTTGAAAAAAAGAGAGAAACAAATAAATATTCTCAAAAGTGCGGTCTTAAATATGTTATGAAATAAATAATGAATTGAACAAATATTTTCTGTCTTATACTCGTATAAACTTTCGGTGACGACAATGGCTGTGGCTAATGCCCTCCAATTGACACGCTTTCGATCACTTAGTCACTTAGTCACTTTATAGTTTATTATTCAAACAATCTTGTAGCTATTGACTTGTATTTTTTCTAAGATTATAAATTGTAAAAAAAATAACTGACGGTGAAAACAGATTTGTCGAGGTCTGACCAATCCAGAGAGAAATTAGTCACCAACGGGGTTAATATTATAATTTATAGTTGTATGCGGGACAAGAGTTTTTTTTTCATTAGGAATTTATGTAAAAATTTAAATGAAATTAGAAATTGAAAAACAACGCCTTTATTTAATAATTAAAATTAAATTTTTCTAAGAGTATAAATAATAAAACATGTAAATATTTAAATACGAGTGGGCTAATGGAAAGTGGGCTACGTCATAAAATCACAATACTATTGTGTGCTATAACATTTAAGTATTAAGAAAATAATGTAATATTTGCTATTTGCATGTAGTTCCCAACTGATTTATATATAAATTATTTGCGTTATTCTTTATAGGAATATTGTTGATTTATTGAATTTTAGAATTCAAGTAGAATTATTTAGGTAATGTTGCTATTTGAGTTTTTGTTATGTCTGTTTGAGTTATCTTTAAAAGGATCTTTCTTGTGCTATATATACTTTATAGTTTTCCATTTATATATATATATATCACAAAAAGGAGCCGTTTAAAACTTTTAAACTCTGATGTATACGTTTGGAAAATGATTGAATCAATACTTTGGAAAAAAACAAAATAAATTTAAATTGTATTTTGATTTTATAACCATAGGTAAATAATGTACTCAATTAAACCGAATTTGTTGTATTATTTTTTATTTGTTTATCACAAAATAAGCAAGAAGTATAAGTCATCAATTTAAATATAAACGATAAATAACTGTGCAATTATATATCATAAATGTATAGGAGCAAAAACAATCATATTAAAGTCATAAGCATATAACTACATAATAATATGAGCCTATTGTTATGTTATATAATGAATTGTATTTATAGTGTTACGCTTTCGCCGTGTTCTTTTGTTGTTTTTTTTAAATATGGTAATCTTTTTTTTTTATATATAGTTTTGTAGTACCTACATATAATTTAGGTTTATTATTTCTGGATATTTTATCTAAACATTTGGTCTAATTTTGTCATACAAATCGTTTCAAGTTATAATAGTATTAAAACTAAAATATTTTACGCCTGACTATTATGATGTTTTCGTTTACGTATTTTTATTTTTTTATTATTTTTTTACGCTAAATTACAACAAACAAAACAATGTTGCTACTGTGTAAATGCAATTCGTCACGCAAACTATTACTTTGAAATTCTTTGATTTTACATATCAAATTATTATGATATGACGGCGTATTACAACGAGCTAATTGACGTTATATGTTTACCATTCATCAGTTTAAACGATTGAAGAACTTGAAAAATTACGACACTACGAAATTGCAGCAGATAAGTTTATACTCGATTGTAAGATATGAATATGAAATATTTTTTAAGTTTGGCTTCACAATAATATTAAAGTGGTACAACTTTTTGACCAATTAGGTTTACAATATTATTAGTAGAACATCAGCGTCCCCTCAAAAAACATTCATTGACCCGTGATTGTGAAAATAATTCTGTATGCATGCGCCACTATTGGGTGCAGTGTATCGAAAACATAAAATTTGGTTTACCTTGAAATGGATTTCATTGGCCATAAAATAAATCACGTAGTTCTCTGCCCGTAATTTATTGGGTTGGAACATCGAAAAATACGTTTGCTCGGTGGATCTCTTTATTATACACTTGTCTACAACTCAAAGTGAACGGACTTGTGTTCGGTTTGGTGCACATGTGCTTCTGGTAATCAATATTCAATAGTCCACGATGGTAGTCACAAGTCAATGGTACTACTTGTCCGTACGTGTACGTCGAAATAACAGTAGTGACTTAAAAATTTTGTTTTTTAAACGATCCGGAAACGGCTAGAATTTAGCAACTCTTATTATTAATAAAATTACACGTTTCTATAATTGTTGCGTTTTTGTAACTTTTGTGCTCTCTACTCTAACTCTTACTCTTTGTCGACTTACAGCGTCTTATTTTTAGGACTGTTCTAAATGAAAAGCGTAATGTTATAGTATGATTATCGTTGTTATGCTCTATTATATTGTGCACGTTTTTATTTTGTATCCACGATGCATGTCTCACCTGCGCGCAAAAAAGTGTGATACGGTTTTGTGTTTTTTTTTAATAAATATAAAACATTCGCGTAGCACATGACGTGTGTCGATAATCTATGGGTGTCAAACGCAAAATAGATGAACTCGGTGAATATAATAATAGTTATAATAATAATAATAATATCGAATATATGCACAAGATGTATCTATTGTACTCGCATGTATATGTTATTATCATATACTATAAGACGTCGGAAGTTAAGCTGGCTCAAGAGCAGACATGACAGAAAATGAAACATTGTATTACATGCAACTGATGGCCTTTGAATAAATTATGTTGTCGATAGTGATTTTAGTTAACGCGTGGACTTTAAAATATATATTCTTCACATTTTTTTTTTTTTCATTGCCTTAAGGTACAACATAATATTTTTATCTTGGTAATTTTCAGTACAGTTTACAAAAGAAATGAGCGAATTTCACTATCCTGAAAATGTTTAAGTGTAGGTAAAACTGTGTTAAAAGGTTTATTCTGTTATCGCTTTTAATAATTCATTAATAACAAATATTTACGCCTGATATTAAAATGTATTGATTTATATTCTTATTAAAATTTTGATGTTTGAATCGATTCGTCGTAAGTAATAACTAACTTGGCAACTGAAGTCCGAATGAAGTACTACGGGGTAATTTATTTCTCACGAAAAGTTAACTTTACAGCTTTAATGTGCATTTTAAAGTTATCTCCATAATTCTGGGAAATGTCTAAACCTATCGAAACAGACTGTTACGGTTTGATTGAGTATTTTATTTTCTTATATAATTGAATTGTATTCAATTTTTCCTAGTGAGGTGAAATATCTATTATTTTTTACGAACTTCAAATGTTACATTCAATAAAAATACATATAATATATATTATCAAGAACTCTAAAACACGTAAGATGTAGACTGTTCAAAAAAAGATATTTTGAAGGGTAAAAACTACAAACATATATTGAAATAAATACAAAATTATTACGATGCATCGATTGTGTGCAACTAGTATTATGAGGAAAATCATAGTTTTATTTTAAACTACAAATTTACCCATTACTTTTAATTTAACATAGAAAAGAAGTACGCAATAAATGTGTATAGTGTCTTTAAACAAAGTATGACAGTGGTTTACCTTTTTAGAAAAAGAAGAATTTTTCGGGGTTGATGATGACATGGCGAATATATCATAAATTTTAATTGTGGCAAAAACTGAGATTATTTAAATAGAAAAGGTGCGAAAGTGGTTAATTATTATTCATCGTGTTGTCTTAAAGCCGGATAAAAGTATAAATTATATAGAAATGAAAAGTAATTACCGTGTTTAGTTGTTTAGGGCGCAAGAGGTGATTTTTTATTGCGCGATTTAAAAACATACTACATTAGTAATTATTCAAAGGAATAAGAATCGTAATTCGTTTGTATTATTACATTAAATTTCAAAATGTGATGCACGTCCAATACAGACAATTAATTAGATTTGTATTAATTGTTGTTGAAAATGAAGAGAATCGTAAACAACTCTGCAGATATGGTGTTCAATTTGTGTAGCTGCGACGCCAGTAACAATTTTTCTTCTAAAATAAATAAAATTTGTTTGAAGTCCTTGAATTCCTAACCCATGTTAATAGGTAAGTTTAATAACGATGCTCCTCTGAAAATTACTGTGAGACATGTAAATAGCAAGTTTTCCAAAAGATTTATAAAAAAGTTGCTTAACTGACATTCTCCGAGTGATATCATGCAATTCGTATTTTATCATTGAGACTCTTTTTTGTAAATTTTATAATTTTTAAATAGAATAGGTAACGCCGTTATTTTTTCTGGTGTTTAAAATTGTGCAATTACTTAAAACAAAAATGTAATTATGTAGACAATTCTCGAGCGAAATTAATTTACCTCAACAAAAATAAAACTTAACGTGCTACTTGATATATTTTTCTCTTCTCCACGATAAATATTTTAAAAAATTGGTCACAATAAAAATATAGCACAAAAACATAACTTTCTTTAGCATATTATATTATTATGTTGTTAATGAGATTCTAAATAATATAAAATGTATTATAATATTATTGTGTTATAACTTATTTTTTATTTTATGTGATTACATAATATTATTCTGAAAGTAGATTTATGTCGATGAGTTTATAGTAGTTAACCGCTGTTTGAATTTTTTCTTATTAAATATTAATTTCATATTCCTTTTATTTTTTCTAGGCCGTACCAAAAGTAATCATGTTTTGTGGTCCCTCCGTGACGTTATCACGTTTTAATATATCCAGGGCATGTTGCTTTTAAAATCTTGTCATCAAACGACTATAGCGCATGCGTTGTGTTTCCATTATAGTTGAACATATTTAAAAATGATTGTTAATACCAAGAACGATAGGCAGTTATTTTTCAATCGAATGTTTCTGTTTGCCACGCGTCGTAACCTACGATATTAATATAATATAGGCGTTGTTTATTCTTGTTAATTATCCCACCAAACCAATAAAACGATATAAATTGGCACAATACATTGGAGCACCCAAAGCTGGTCAAATCAGGTAACGATTGCCCCCCCCTCTCCCTTAAATCTTGGGCTCGCCTCTAACGCAATGTCGAGTAAACTTTTAACCATCGTTATTTAGTGTTTGCGCTTTTACAGGATCGGTACCTACAACTGTTATAATATCGTACCAAACATCGCAGAAATAGTTTATAGCCACTGTGTCACGGCTGTAATATTATATGTACCCGCTATGTGTCTAATCTCGTATTTATCTGTCTCGTGCACATTATTCGAGTGTGTAAATGTGTGGGTATAGCATAATATATTTTACGTTTCTTGGAAATTTAATAAAAATTTCAAAGTTTTTACGTTTCGAAATAATGTAGCGTTTTGTATGCATATATTGCATTGTGTAGGTAAGCTGTATATAATATATAATGCAAAATGAAGTAGGTGGATTTTAAAATTTATTGCGTAAAACCCAACTAAAAATAAGTAATTAACTCAAACCACCACATTCCCTGCCGCCTTCTCGTTATAACAATATTATATAGGTATATGTATGTATACCTGCGCACGCCGTCGCGCAGCAAAGTATAATAATATAAGGTACCTCACTATTTTGTATTACAAAGAGAAAAACAATGTACCTTTTCTACTTGGTCTCATTGTTGTATAGACTTCTGCTAACGCGTCAATGCAACTGTGTGCCGATCAGTACCTATAAATAATGTGTCTCTCTCTTCCATTCGGGTTGGATTTTTTTCCCGCGACATTCGTTCGACCGAATCGCCATGAACTTTCTCGAACGTCAACACACTCACCGTTTATGGTCTTTGCTACGTAAACTAATTTTTATCGCAAAATGAGCACAATACAAAAAATTAATTCGTGACATGAAATAACGTTTATTTGAAAAATTAGAAATCATTTTCAACAATGTCGGTCTGAGAAAACCTTTAAGCTAAAATTACAACGATTTATAAAAATACAAATTGAAAACTGAACAGATTTTAAATCGGTGATGGGTAACTTATTTGCTTTAAATGCTAAATTATTGTAACCGATAAGTCGATGAGTTTGAATTTTCATAATATGTATCAACATAAAAGTTAACATTTTTCATGACCCGACAAGGCACTTACGCGTCGGACTCTTCTCCCCTACCCCCCCCCCCTCTCCTCATACACAAGCTTACCAACCAATTTTATTATACAACTAGAAACAACGTACCTTTTCTACTCTTGGTCACTTTGCTGTGGGGACTTCGCGTCAATGTGACTGTGTACCGAGCAGTAAAATAATGCGTCTCTCTTATCCTTTCGGATTCGATTTTTTTCCACAACATTCGTTCGCTAAATCGCCGTGAACTCTCTGGAACATCGACACACACACCGCTTATGGTCTTTACTGGGTAAACCCGCGAAGGATTCAATACCATAGCGTTCGCATCGAAATAACTATGCACGGTCCTTAACTTTGATTGCATCCGGTTCTCGGGATGCCACATTTTTTCGGCAGTTTCGTAAAACCTCGTCAGAAGGTTTCGAGTTCAAAATGTATTTCGTAAAGCCAACTAAAACCAAATAATTAACTCAAACCGCCTTCCCCGTTGCTTTTTCGTTATAACACTATAAATTATAGTCTATAATAATGTTATATATTATAAAATTATACTGCAGGAGTGGCCAAAAGATCTATTTCGGACGTTTTCAAAGTCCATTACCCTTAGTCAGAACTCACCATCGTATATTTAGTAGACACTACAGCAGCTATTGAGTTACATACATCCTTCGGATTAACCTGTTTTTGTGAAATGACATTTTCTTAAATGAAAGTTTTAAAAGCCGAACTCCGAGCTGGCAAGCAACACTTTCTGATGATCATTTAGAGCAGCAGTTTAGTTTAGTATAGTTAGTGACTTTTCCCCAGATGGCCAGATTATAATTAACTGCGTAGTCAACGATATGCAATGGCACGCAGCTTCTACGCCAACAGTCCCTACAGTGTTAATTTATTTTGAAATTATTTAGAAATTTAATGTGAAACAATAATTTTAAATAACTTTACTCTTTAATTTTGTGTTTATATAGGTATGTTGTTATAAATATAAAACTTAAAAATAAGAAAAAAACGCTACTCGGAAAAGCATATTAAATAATATATAAGGATAAAAGTTGCCACTCTTATACCTATTTGTTTAATATACATAACGAGAAAAACTATGTATCTATATATTCCACTTGGTGTCATTATTGCATATATAATGGATTTCTGATTACGCATCAATGCAAACGTGTGTCCTGGCCAGTAAATAATGTGACTCCTATATTGTCAATTCGGGTAGGTGTTTAATTTTTCACATTATCCAATATGACATTCGTTCGCCAACTCTCCGTGAACTCATACTCTCGGTCTTTACGGATTAAATCCTTGAATATGACGCGATACCATAACTTTTTCGTGGAAATAACCGTTCACGACCCTCGACTTTGATTGGCGTGGGGTGCCCCATTTTTTCGGCAATTTCGTAAAACCTTGGACGCTTTCGCCAATTAATAACCCGCTGTAAAATAATATTAGCCACTTCGAAGTTGCTGAGCTTGCGAGCAATATGACTTAAGGGAAAAGTTTAATTACAGTGGTTTAAATCGACGAAACCGTTTACGTGTATGATTTCATAATTAACTCGAGTGAGCCGCAACTTCGGTACACCGACAAACACGTACGACGACGTGTCGGACGTCGGTCGACTTGTGTCGTCGTCGTCGTCGAAAGCTTCGTCGAAAACTTTGCTAACGACGATCGGAATAAGTTAACCGGTATGTTATAATACCTACGGTGTACAATTTTTGTTTTCGAGATTTTCGCGTCATTACACACAAACCGTTTACCGAGGGGATAATAAATAATATTAACAACAATAATAATGTGTCATTGCAGTTCGTGTAATTCGGTTCGGACACAGCAGCTAATTTCCAAAGGGCTTTCATTAGCGCGTAAAAATATTATTATAAAATAGTATCCATCGGGCGGATTACTCATCGGTCCTGCAGCGGAAATACTAGCAAGCGCTTTATATTGATTATAAGACTCGCTAAATGTATGGCATAGTTCACCATACCGGTATATTTTTTAACATATTTTTTAATGATACACAATATTATTCGATAGGTATTCCTATTAGTATTGTTATTTGTATTATTATTATTACCTGGTTATGACGCATACGTGTTACACGCGCCATATAATTGCTTATTAAACGGACTGCGTTTGGTTGATTTCACTGAAACGGCTGGAGTGGCGGCGGCACCTGTCAAAATATTCGTATTCGAATCCCGTCCGGGCGGGGCACGCGAGTTCGTTCACACGTGCAACTTATATTATACACTGTCAAGAGAGTATAATAGTATTGTAAAAACAATTATTAGGGTTTAGATTTCAACACTGCACTTATTCGCGCTGTTTTTATAAATCTCTATTTGACTTTTGCAACTCGCCGAAAATCTGCACTACAAATAATGATTGTGGACCGGAATGGACCGATTTCATTTGCTTGTTGAAGATCTAAGACAGTATTTTTTTGTTATTTTTACGTCGACATTTGATATTTAGTTTTGACTCGAAGATTTTAATCATTTGTGCATCCATCAAACGTTTTCTTCATAGCGTAGTCGGTATGTTGAGTTTTATTCACAAGTCCCATACGAAATATGAATATTTACTAACTTATAGAATATCAAATCCAACAGCGTCGTACCATTAGTACGTAAGTTAAGTCATAAAACGTTCGTTACCCTAGTTAGGTAATGCTCTAGATGTACATTGCCAATTCAAATTTATTTTTTACAAGAGTATTCAGATTTTCAGATGCACTTTTTTAATCAATTATTTTTAAATGTGTTTTTCATTATGAAATTATTAAAAACAAAACAATGAGCACATAGATAATATTATACAGTTGTTTCTGTCATTGTTTTGAGCTAACCTGCAGAGGGCTTATTTACAATTATTCTCCGAAAATAATATCGTTTTGTCGGAAATCGTAGTTATTGTAATATAATAATATATCATAGTTCATAATAAATGTTACAAATAAACTCCTATGGGGATGAAACTTTGGTCGGCAAACAATCGACACGTATGGGAACTGTTTATTCCTGTCTTTCTAAAGTAAAACCACCTACGGTGTAAGTTGTTTGGTTTTTTATGTTATTAGTATGTATTTATAAAAAAAAAACATTTACGTATTGCTTTTTATGTATATTTATGCTTTGTCGAATTGCATTTAGTTAACTAGACATTTGAAAAATATGATATTTTTATATTGATGGAATTCACTTATAAAAAATTACTATTAAATTGTAAATAAATTATATTCACACGAATTCACATGCATTTTTTATTATATTTGTTGATAAACAAACAGAAAGTTGACACCTCCATTTATCAGCTATACACAAATCCCACTTCAACGAAATAACACACTCGTATACATAATTTTTATCCGATGGTATTATTTTAAAATGCATACCCGTTAAACCATTACACTGGAGTTATTAAACCCCACTGTAGCATTTTATATCAAAAATATAAAACAGTTATATTTATTTAAATTGTAAAAAAAAACCTAATACCTAAAGTTTCGCTAGCTATCATACATTCTGATCGAGTCACGATTATTAATATATCAAGACAAAAATCTGGCGGAAACAGTTTTTAGTCCGAAATTAAAATAATATTTTACTTTCTTAGCCGAAACAAAAAGTCATCGGTCATCATAAAATTTGGACAAAACGAGGCTCACCGATTGACGGTTTACGACACTGACACGTCTTGTGCGCCTGTTCAGGTGAAGTTTTCACCCAAATCTTTGGTTTCCTCATTAAAAAAAAAATAAAGTCAGATGGACTTACTCACATCGTATACAATATTGATCAAAATATTCATGATAATAAAATGTGAGACCACTGATTTTTGTTTCGTTTTGCAGGTCTCCTGGGTCAGACACCGGGACATTCACCTGTTGACCGTCGGCCGGTATACATATACCGGCGACCAGCGTTTCCGATCGATCAATCAACCACCCAGCGAAGACTGGACCCTCCAGATCAAGTATCCGCAGATCAGAGACTCAGGTATCTACGAATGCCAGATATCCACTACGCCACACATCAGCCAGTACATTCATCTCCAAGTCGTTGGTAAGTGCAACTTCATAACCCTATACCACCATCGCAGTATCGCGAGCATTGTTTTATACCATTATGTGTATATTCTGTGTACGTTCTGTTGATAATAACCCCCCCCCCCCCATCATCATTGGTATCGTCGTGTAATGATAAGACCTACGTAGATAAAATTTGGTCGAACGAAATCTAATCGATTCGTTTTCTCATCTGATAATTTTTAAGTCCGAGAGAAATATTTACGACCGAATATTACTATTATTTAATATTATAATATAGGTAGCTTTGGAATTTACCATATTACTCGCATATTAATATATTCCCTTCCTGAAAATGAAAAAAAATTTGATTTAAATTTTTTAATTAAAAACCAACCACAGAAAAGAGTGAAAAAATGTTCGAATATTATTATTCTTATCGCAAATAAGATAAAATTTAATTTTGCGGTCTAACGCAGTGACTTTTTTTATTGTTTTTTTTTCCTCCCGTATTACAAACACTCGTAATGTCCCTTGTTTATTTTAATACGATTATACACACTTTTATTTTTTTAATACTCTGCTCGGAACAATATCATATTATTATGGCTAGGTTATTCAAATTTTACGAAATCTTTGAAAGTCCAAAATTCCATAAGACCTCAACCATCTGTGTTTCATTTTAATGGCGTTAATGAAATCTTATCTAACCGTGTTTTACAGTAGTTGCCGACAAATAAATAAACAGTATTTATCATTTTGAAATTATATTATGTTCCGTTTTAATTTCCTCTGCGAAATCCAATAATAACCATGCACTATTTTTTTATCGTTTTTAATGTTTTCCAAATTTTAACATTTTTGCATAACATCATAGGGTATGATTATAATCAGATTTAGTATGATATTTCCTTGTACATAGTCATGAATTATATTTAACGAGTTCTTTTGTAGTATTTTAGTGAATATTTAATTATTTTGTAATGTATTACGACAACAGTTAGAGCTCTTTGCTTTAATTTGGAATGTTATTTTTTCCAATCAAGCCGAACTTTTTGGTTGCGTTATAAATTGAAAAACAAATCGACTGACGGCAGGATAAAAAAATACTGTAAACCCAAAGACTAATTTTTTAGATTAAATAAACCACTAAAATAGGGATTAAGTATATTTAATTAAAAAATACAACGAATTAAAGCCATTTTATAATTAAAACATTTTAATTTTCAATAAAAACAATTTTGTGTTCTGTAAAATACAGAAAAAAAAATTATATTTTAATATGATAAAAAAAAATCGTTTTTTATTAATTTTATTATTATTATTATTATTTTGAAAGTTTAATAAATTGTATGGCGTTTAATATTTATCTTTGGTTTAATTTTAATTCTCTTTGATCCACTATTATTATTACTATTATTATTATCATCATAGTATGAGAACAGCAGGTCATTTCATGAATAAAATATGCAAATTCTATGTATACGTGTATGTTTCATTTTATGGTGATTTTCAAGTGTCTGGAGGTAATATTGATCCGGCAACCAGCAATTGCGTTAAAAGCCATACCGTGTTTTTGACTTCACAGGAGTAGATTGTAACTAAGGAATTTTAACCCATTTATAGATAATTGAAAAATCCAAAACAGAAAAAAATCCCTTCAAAGTTACAGTTCACTAAAACCAATTAAACATGAAAGAACTTTGTTGATGCTAAAAATATAAATGTTTAATGATTAAAACAAATTAAATCATAAAAAATCAAAAAAGATGTTTCTATATTACAGAGAATTGTTTAGAGCTTAAAATAATTTACCACCTACAAAGTGTCAGGTATTAAAGATGTTCATTAAATTAAACCATCAAATGTATTACCTATATTCATCATAAAACTCAATGCTTGGTAGATCAAACATAATATATGAAATATATTAATTTAATAAATAATACATTTTAATGTTTTTTAAAGACAAAAGTTGAATTAACTAATTACCTACAGACAAACTTGTAAATGTCAATTACCGCGGAAATAAATATGAACATAAAATAAAACCAGTGTGAATCAAACAACAGATGTCAAACATTTTAAACTTTCTTGGTTTCACTGAATAATAAACTTCAGGTCTAAAGTTTTTAAATAAATATAAAGTTAAGAAGCTTTTACATTAACTGGAAAAATGTTTGCAGTTCGGCAATTCGTATTTTTTTAAATCCATCATACATTTATTGAAATTAAAATTCGATGGAAGTGCATGCTATAACTCATTTCGATGCTAACCCGCGGTATAAGTTATGACTTTCAAAAAAATAAAAATAAAAAAATAATACGTCTTCGATAATTTAAAATATTTGAGATGAAACATCATGGCATGATTATTTTTACAATTTTATTTGAAACTTGTGATTATTAAAGAGCTTCAGCTTTTATCTTGTGATTGTATTTCGCCAAAGAGTCCACTGTTCCGATCGACTATGTACGTTATTATTTTATTGAACTTGATATTTTAGCTGGTATATACCTACGATTGCTTCGTTTGAATTATTTGAAACTCAAAGTCTTTGACGTTATCCTTTTGGGTTTTTCATCCATTAAAAATCAAAATAGTTTTTTTTTTACATTTATCCAAAACTGTACATTTTTGCACACTACATATATATGTCTATATTATAAAACACACCTATGTGTATAACTCATCCGCCCCGTCTTTATAATATATCGTAGGCACACAATGTTTGGTTCGTATACCATCGTCTGATGGGATAGTCTATTATTTTGAGGCATGATTGCAATATCCCGTGATGATGTGCCGTGTAAGTTGTACCTACTATCTGTTTAACCATGTTTATTCCAACTAAATAATACAGTTATATGTATATGACAATATTTATTGTGTATTACTTATGCTTAAGTCTCTGACGAATGATAATATATATATTTATGCGCAATCCGAATGCCGCCGTCGTTAGTTGATGAAAATTTTCATATATTTAGCCAAATGCGTGTGGATAACGTGATTCTGTACTTCGAACTTGTTCTGGATCCAATCAAAATCCATCAGTTGTATTATTTGCCATCATTGGTAAGAGTATTCAAATTGGATTTTATTTAAAATTTAACGTAAATATACGCATTGCAACGGTTATGTTATGCGTTTCTACATAACATCAGTTTTAAAAGAAATAATAGAAATCACAGACTTAAACCATAGGCTTAAATGCATCTTGCTATTCAATAAAATATATTATTATATCACAAATTTATAAAATAATAATGTAACCATATTAATATTCAAATGCATACGTATTTATTCTTCGACAAATTCAAGGATATGGTTTTGTTGTGGAAAACATCAGCTACTCTAATTACACCTAAACTCTAATTATTTAACAACCTCTATTTTCCGTATAATACTAATTTTAACTTATTCTTACTGTAATTCATTCTCATTTTCACTTTAAAAAAAAAAACACAAATATTTAAATAACTAAATCATTACAAAACAGGCATGCATCATGCATCTTATCATATTTTCTAAATGCAAAAGATTTAACTGGATATTTCGTCCTCAAAAATCCCAAGTAATTTAAAAATCGTCTAATTATTATTAATTATGGTGCTTATTAGTACTTGGTAGTCTGTACGACAAAAAGATAATGTTATATTTTCTATGATGTACATTATACGGTGTAATGATAATAATATTAGTTTCAACAGTATCCAGATGGCATTAGCTAATATAACATGTGTTGGCTCTATTGTTGAAATACATTTTTTAGTAATTT
This sequence comes from Myzus persicae, assembly GCF_001856785.1. Lineage (NCBI taxonomy): Eukaryota > Metazoa > Arthropoda > Insecta > Hemiptera > Aphididae > Myzus > Myzus persicae. The sequence continues at coordinate 232,671 of NW_019101908.1, read as the reverse complement.
TCGATGATGTTAAAGTACAATATTATAATATTTATATACCTATTTTTAAAACATAAATTACTAATTTGTTATTGTTGAACTGTGATAGTTTATGCTGAAAGCTAAAAAAAAATATATATAAATTACAATTTATAAACTCATCTAATATTACTCAATCGATCTATAGTTATGAAGAACATTTTGCTGAGTAGTTTTACACGAGGCACGAGGTACGTCGCAAAAGTATGATATTTATGATTTTATGAGGAAAACACAATAATAATCTAATACTATGATTTAACTAAAAAAATTCTCGAGTTGATTAGGAATCAGTAAAGTCAATGGTTTAATTATAACGGGTGATATAACGATAGAGATATATTGTTAATACATCCTGCACCTATTTATATGGTACCCTTTGTTTCTAATAACATTAAAAAATGTTCGTGTTCGTACTGAATATTTTCTTTAATTTCTAAAAATATATTTCTAATGAGCGGATTTAAAAATCTAGTATTTTGTTTTGTTTACATATATATATATATTTTTTTGATAGCTTTAAACGATTCGTGAAGGAACTTCGTCCCACAAGAGTTTATTTAGTATGGGTTCTCTACTGTAGTAGTGATTGATTAGGAACGCTCTATATGTATAGATAATATTACTATCGATTTTATAACAGAATGGAGTTGACTTCGATGCTGTTGGAAGCAACACAATATATTTTATAATATGTCATCCCCAACGTATTTCCACAATAAACTGTCTACCGAACTATTCGAGGAGCGTTTAATGGATCTATACTGCAAAGTTATGTTAACAGTTAAATGTTAGCAGTTTTTTCAATTAATACTACTTACCAGGAACTTTTCCTGTTGACACTGAACATTTTCTTTAATTTCCAAATATATTTCTAATGTGTGGATTTTAAATTCTAGTATTTTGTTTATTAGTTTACATTTGTTTTAAGATAGATTTAAACGATTCATTATGGAAATAAGTCCCTCGAGAGTTTATTTGATATGGGTTCACTGTCAGTAGTGATTGGTTATTAGCGCTCTAGATATATGGATAATATTACTATTGATTTCATAACGGAATGGAGTTTACTTTGTTACTGTCTGAAAGAACACAATATATTTTATAATTTGTCCCATACTTCTGTCCCACAATTCAAGGAGCGTTTAAGGAATCTGTACTGTAAAGTTATGTTGACAGTTAAATGTTATCAATGTTGCCAGTTTCTTTCAAGTAATACTATGAACTTTTACTGTTCATACTGAATATTTTGTTTAATTTTCAAATATATTTTTAATGTACGCATCATATACAGTATTTCGTCTAGTCTACATTTTCTCTTTAGGCGTGGATTTAAAATTCGAATAATCATTAGTCTCTTGAGAGTTTATTCAGTACTAGTTACTTCTGCTCTCTGCGAATGAATAGAAACGCAATGTGTATAGACAATATTGTTATCGATTTAATAACAATACGGAGTTGCCTTCATTTTGTATAACGACACAAAATTATTTCCCCGACGTGTTTCCTCGATGAACTACCTAACCATTCGGGGCGTGTTTAAAGTATTTACCGTCGTACAGTTAAGTAAACAGATAAATTGTTATCATTCTGTTGAAACGGTACGCATTAAACGTAATACGCATAATATATGTCACATCAGAGCTCATTATATTACTATACATTGGTGCCACGTCGTTGTGTGTTTTTAGCCTCCCCGGCACGTACCTCCGTTTTACAATCGACTTTAAGCCGTGCAACTATTATTATTTTTTTTTTTTTGATTTTGATTTCTTGTACACACATTGTCCAAATATAAATTACGGACTATCGTGGTTAAGCCCCTTAGTTTCAGCTAGTGTATGTGTGTGTGTGTGTGTGTGTGTGAGTTTGTTTTTTTTTCGTTCTGCTAGAGTAAAAAATGTTCTCAATTTCTTTTCATACCTATACAGAAAAATTTATCACCAGATTTCCCGTAAAAAACAACGTTTTCTCTTGTTTGTCGCTATAATTGAATTTTGTAAACTCGTTCGCAACCGCGCTTCATAGGGTAATGCGCGTCGGAAACTCGCGAGAAAGGATTTTCTATTATTTTAAATTCTAAATGCACCCTATGATTTATTCGTTTATTTATATAATGCATACAGAGCAGTTTTTTTTACCATTTTAAAACAACGCATTAATGTTTTTTTTGCTGGAATATATTTTCAATTTCTGATTTTACGTCGTAAAAAATGTTCAAAATTCTATTTATGGTGATATAATATCAAATATCGTGAGCATTTCACTGTATTTTTATTAAAAAAATATTAGGTGGGTATACTAACGCTATTTTATGTTCAAAAACGATGATTTCAGAATTCATTAAGTAGGTTAAGTAGGCTGGTTGTATAAATCGGAACGAAATCCTTATTAAAGTTTTTATAATTATACATCGGTCGGAAATAAAATAAATTAATATTTGATATTAAGCACAATATACATATATTTATAGTATATTTAATTGCATTTAATTTAAGACGATCTTTTATATTTGTTTAATTAAACATTATTCGCATCTGGTACATGCAGATATGCAAATTTAGTAGCTTATTACAGGATCGTTAAGGGTAAAATAAAAATTGCTAAGAGTGTATACAGAAACGTGCTTATTATATATTTCTTAAAATGTATATTTTTTATGCTATTGACATAGGTTGTTTTTACACACCATTAAGCAGAGATATTTATAATACTTTTTTTTTTCAATCAAAGTTTTTTTGTTTAATATTCTGTCATATTCAATCGAATAGAAAAGTAACTTGCACGACTGCAAAATTCAAGTAGTACTTACTATAATAATTTAGTGTTATATTTCGCATGAAAAAGCCCAATTTATTTTCTATAACTCAAAATCCAAATCTTATCAAATCTAGTCATTCATGTCCGTAGATACTAGATAGTAGATACATACAGGAACTGTTTATAACAGCGTATATATTTTTTAAATCGGTTAGAGGTTTTAAAGCGACCCAAAAATATGACACATGACGTGATGTGAGTGTTATATATCATTACAAGCGGTCAAGATAAAAAATTACTTATTCTATTTTGTGAACACGATGACCATGTAATTTATTCTAATTTACAATATCGTACAGTTGAACTCGGTTAACTCGAAATCATCGATACGTCGAACTTTTTCCACGATTTGTGGAATTTCGTATTTAAGCAATGTAAAAAAGTCGTGTTAAACTCAAAGTTATCTAATTTGATCGAAATCAGTGATATAAGAGTTATTGCCGTATTTATAGGTATTTCGTATATTGCTTACTATCGAAAATAAAGTCATTATACCGTTGTTGTTACTGATAATAGTGGCTTATCTAATAGGTTTACCACTCGCTAACGACTCGTTATCCACCCACATATTATATATGAGACTTTAGAGCTCCGTTAAGTTTCAACGAGACGCGATTATAAGATTTAATTTTTTTTTGCCCGTAACGTCGATATTATTCGAGCGCGTACTATACGGGTATTATAGGTGCTTAAATAATATTTATTTTACATACAAATTGCAATTTTAATTTCATACTTTTGTCTAAAAAATGCTCGAATAACTCGGATTTTTTTTTTTTTTGTTGGTCCCTTTGACTTCGAGCTTACCAAGTTTGATGGCATTACACAACATCGCTACTACTAATTATATTTTCTTAGAATCGCGGTAGCCAGGGGCTTTTGAGGATAAAACTGTTGTCGACCGTCGCCGGACTGCGGTGTGGAAGGTACCGGAATATCGTGTGATTACGTTTCGCATTATTTAAATCAAAAATACATTTACCTACTTCGCCTCGGGAAACTGCATATGATAATATTATTATGTACCTCATCCTCCGACGAATATGGGTTGGTATAATACCACGAACACGTCGAACAAAAACGCTTAAAAAACCTCGGACCTTGTGTTATTCCTTAAAACACCGCACGCCGGTCATATTGTGTACAATAAATTCATACGCGTGCTGCTCTCCTATAATATATTCTTGCATGTTTGTCGTAATTTCGTGGAACTTCAATTTCGATACGACCAGAAAACCATCATCGCCATACGATTCTATGAGTTTCGAGCGATCGACTCGGGCAGTATGGCGCCCAGATATTATTATACCCGCCGAGTGTAACGAAATCCAATTCAAAGGTTAGTTAAGGCGACCGTAACAATGAAAGCACATATTGTCGTCGAGGCAGTTTGCCCAGAAAGAAAGAAAAGATTATATATATTTTTTGACGAGGCTCGAGTGAGTCCCCAGTTCGTAAGAGTTACCCCAGTGTGCGTCACGACGTGTAGGTATCTACTTTGTAAATAACACTTGCAAATACTTGTCTGTATGATACTATGGCACTATTTCGCATATCAGTTCACCACTACTCACACATATCGACAGAATGAGTCGTAATAGTACTCAGTTAAATTTAATCGAGTTTTCCCCACTATTTCCACAGTTGTTTTTGTACAAATTACGATTACCATAATTGTTGTACATATTATTTTGTACTATCATAGACGTGATTGAAGTTGCCCCCCGCCTCGGAGGATGTAGTCCTAAAATTATTTGTGAGTATGCTTAATATGAGGCAGCTTTAGGGGGGCTTTTGTCATCAACCCCTACCCCCCCCCTCCTCAATCACCGTTCTATTACCTATATAAATTAATAATAATACATTTTATTAACTTCAACAGTGTAATAATTAATATTATTATAAAATTTATTTATTTACCAAATACATAATAACATAAACATAATATTAAAAACTTATAAATTAAGGTTATAGAATATTCCATAAATTTTACCTATACCAATAATACCAATAATATACCTACTACGATATAATTATTATTGATTGTTGACAAATCTTAAATACACTGTACAAACAAAATACGTCATAATATAATTTTATCATGTTATCGATAGCGCCGATAGCGGCTAATCTAAAAATAGACTGTTGTATACAAAAATCCATTTAAAATATTATATCATATTATCTATGAGCAATGGGCATTCCGTAACCCGCATTTCTCGACAGTTAGACATAATAATATTATGTTATAGAATTAAATGATTACTGCCTACTGACATAAGACAATTTTTGTGAAGTGACCAAGTGGCTAATGCTGGGTATACGCACGTTTTTCAGAGCATACTTGCGGTCTCTAGTTTTTTTCTTGAGTATGCTCTCTTTTTAAAATTTGGAAAGTGGGTATGCGGCGCATACCTGCGCATACCCTCCACTACATCCCT